>NC_056731.1:379139667-379284667 GCF_019279795.1 Protopterus annectens
CTACAGAACTTAGTATTTTACACAGGCGCCACTGGACAAGTCTAATTTTTACAAGACTACAGTTCAGCTTATAGTGGATGACATCAGCAGGGAATGTTGTACAGAAGATGTTGGGAAGACTGCATGAAATGGATGTGCAGGCATTTGCAAGTATCAGAATACTGCAAATTCATGGGATTGGAGTGGTAACTGTAGGATACATACTTCTGCTCTACTGGCTAGACACACCTACACACAATTGACTGCAGTGAGAACAGAACCCCTACCTAAGTACACAGACTACACAGCTCATCCTTTATGCAGGTACCACAGCAGAACTCTGACTTTTACAAGACTGCAGGTGAGCTTATAGTGGATGACATCAGCAGGGCATGTTGGAGAGTAGATGGAGGGAGTAGAGGGAGGCCTGCATAGGTTCATAGGTTCATATGAGATTACTAGCCTAATGGCCTTAGGGTGATTACAAGCCTAGCTATGTAAAAACACAAGTACCCTTATTGAGCATAGTTAGATGGCCGTTGTTTGCAGAACGATTTTATGATCAGCACCAACTGGCCCTGTCCACAAGGGACATAGGTGCCACCCCAGGGGTGAATTTACAATCACACATCCTGTTGTCAAGGTTTCACTTGAATAGGCTTATTGAGCAGCACTGCTTTACATGCAGTGGGAGCCTATTATCGAGGAGTGGCAATTGCTGGGAGATATAGTTGTCTCCCCAGCATGCTCTGTTTATGTCCATAAATGTGAAATTATGGCAGGAACTCCAAGGCATGAAACCAGGTGTAGGAACTCCACTTTATTCACCAAAAACAGCGCTTAAACCTGTTTTAAAACTTGTTTCATGTTTCTGTTCTTGGTGAATAAAGTGGAGTTCCTACACCTGGTTTCATGCCTTGGAGTTCCTGCCATAATTTCACATTTATGGACTATGCTGGTTGACTTTTGCTGCTTTTTTACCATGCTCTGTTTATGTAACAGGCTTGGTTGAGATCCCTGGAGCAAGCTATTCTTGTCCCACTTGATTTACAGGTGTCCAGCATGTCCAGCAGGGCAGGGTCTGAGACTGCTCTGTAGACCAGGCACAAGTTACCTCTCAGCAGCCTTTATGATACTGAGTACAGTGACAGGTCTTTCAGTCTTTCCATGTATGTCATAGGTTCATAGGTAGGTACTAGGCTATCTGCCCAAAGGCATTTATAAATATAGCCAGAATGTGTTGGCTTTTGCTGCCCCCTTAGATTAGTTCCCTGTGCCTCTGTCCAGTGGAGCCACTGAAGTGATCCCTGGGGTAAACTTTCTGTTTCCCATCCACTCATCAAGATTTCTCTTGAAGAGTGTTAGCAAGGAGCTCTGCCTAATGTAGATTGGAATCTTGTTCCAAAGCATGGGAAGTCTCTGGGACAGAAATCTATCCCTCCAGCACATCCTATTTATTGTTGTGATGAGGTTTAGATCCCTAGGGCATGTGGCTCAAGGAGATATGGTTTTCTTTAGGTGGAGCACATCCATCAATTCTGGGTTGGACATGGCCTTGTATGTCAGGCAGAGATCACCTCTGAGTAGGCGGTATGCAACCAAGTACAGCTGGAGTTTCTTCAGTCAAGCAGCATAGGGCATCTGTTTGAGGCCAGTGATCCTCTTGGTGAGGTACTTCGGTGGTCTTGCCAGCTGTTGCAGGTGTCTTCTAAGGTACATCCCAAATATGGCATTGTACTGTATGATGGGTCTGATGAGTGATGAGTAGAGGGGCACAATGACCTCTTTTGATCTGGATGCGAAGCCTTTTGTGATTAGGTGGGTCACATAGAAGGATTTTCTAACCACTTTGGCAATGTGATTATCAAAGGAGAGATTACTATCTACTTGGGTCCGCAGATCCCTTATTACGTCTTCCGTATTTAGGGGACTACCACCTATGTGGTAGTTTGTCGGTACTTTGTTTTATCCAAAGGGGATGACTATGCACTTTTTGGCATTTAGCTTGAGGCCATGATTTTAACACCAGGCATTCGTCTCAGTGAGACCCTTTTGGAGGATGTCTCTGCCAGCCAGAGAGTCAATTATAGCCCCTAGTTTGCAGTCATCTGCAAACTTGGCCAGCCATAGTCCTCCTGTTCTTGCCTGTACCTGTGAGAAGTATATGCTGAACAGGAGGGGTCCTAGGACTGAGCCCTGGGGAATGCCACTTGTAACCAGTTTAGAGTCGAACCTAGCTCCCACATCTCTCACCATGTGGGTTCTGTCAGTAAGCCAGTTGGTAACCCATCTTGTGATGTAGGGGTTTATGTTTAGGCTGGTGAGCTTGTCTATAATACCAAAATGGGGAATGGTGTCGAAGGCCTTTGAGAGGTCTAGGTAGGCTGTGTGTACCACCTTTCCCTCATCTATAGCCTTGGTAACTGACTCAAAGAAGTCCACCAGGTTTAGGAGGCATGATCTGCCCTTAACAAAGCCGAACTAGGTAGGGTCCAGTGTTTGGAGGTTCCCAATGTCTCTGTTAATGAGTTCCATGATGATGCACTCCATAGCCTTGCAGACCAAGCTAGCCAGGTTGATAGGGCAATAGTTCCTGGGGTCTGTTGTGACTCCACCTTTGTGGAGCAGAATAACTGTTGTTGTGCACCACTCTATGGGTACATAGCCTGTGGAGAGGCTGAGTTTGAACAGTGTGTTTAGGTGAGGGGTTAGTTCGTCTTTGAGCCCATGTAGGATGCAGCCTGGGACACAGTCCGGTCCCATTGATGCTGTGTTTTTGGCTTGGGAGAGGGCTGTTTTAACCTGAGTGTCTGTGATTTCAGGGGCTCTACATTCTTCTGGTATGGTTATGGGTCCTTTAGGGGGTGAGAGGGAGGTGAAGTTTGCACTGAACCTGTCTGCCAGGATGTTGGCGATATCGGTCAGTTCAGTGTATTTTCTGCCATTCTGCACTAACTCTGAGCAGATCTGAGCATTGCCACTTAGATTCTTGACATAGCTAAAGAATGCATTGTGGTAATCTTTGGAGTCCTTGGCAATTTTTCTTTCGAAGGTCACCTTGGATGATTTTATGAGGGATCGTAGTTTCTTGCTGATACTGATCAGGGATGTCTTTCCTTCTTGGGATTTTACTCTTTTCTGTACTAGTTTCCTCCTTCTATTGTATAGCTTGTTTATGGCAGGGGTCGACCAGACTGGTTTCCTTTTCTTGGAGGAATGAGTCTTGGTTGTGCTTGGGGTAGCACGATCCATGCATTCTTGTAGGTACCCATAGAATGCATTAGTAAAGGATTTTACAGCTTGGACAGTGTTATCCTTTAGCATGGGGGCTTTGAAACTTTCCACCTCGGTCTTAAGTAACGTGAAGTTTGCTTTTGAAAAGTTTTTCACTGTGGTTTCCTTGTCCGGGGGTGGTGGTGTAATGTGGATATCCAGAGTGATTTGTTTATGGTCAGATCTAACCAGCGAGGGGTTGACCTCCAGTGTGGAACACTGGTCGCCCATGTTGGTGATGACCAGGTCCAGTATGTTGTCACCTCTACTGGGAGTGTTGTCCAGTTGATCCAGGGTGTTTGAGTTTATAAATTCTAAGAAATGTTGGGCAAGGGAGTTAGTACTTGAGTAGTTCTCACAGTTAATGTTTGGGTAATTGAAATCACCCAATATTAGGGTGTTTGGTAGGATCTTTATGTTTTCCAGTGTTTCCATAAATGCAGAATAAGAGTCCTGGGACATGGTGGGTGATCTGTAGCAAGCTACAATTTGAATTGCAGTTTTGCCCGTTGTTAGTTGCACGTGGATGATCTCTGAAGCATCGTGCTGTACCTCTAACCTGGAGGTGTGGGTATCCTTGATGAATATGGATACGCCCCCACCTTTTGTATTTTGGTCTGGGTTCTGTGGCCGAAATGTATGGTATGAGTTGTAGCCTGGTAGTGCTGCGGTGCTCTCTGGAGCCTTAAACCAGGTTTCTGTTACTGCACATGTATCAATTTTCTCCATACTGAGGAGTGTCTTGAGTGCGTGCATTTTGAGGTTTAGAATTCTGGCAGTGAATAGCATTACGCTCAGTTTTTTGTTACTTGTGCTGTTTACGGCAGTGGGTTTGTCTTTTGAGCCTTGCCTAAAAAAGGCACTATGGCGGTGGCAAGAGCCTTATCTAATATTCGAAAGCCTAAGGGTGATAGGTGCAAGCCGTCTCTAGCAAAGCAGCGTGGCTTGTCGAGCATGTCATCCCAGGCAGACAGACACTGGATCCCCTTTGAATGATACCAGAAACTTAGCCAACTGTTGACATTGATAATTTTTTTTCTTTATACCGTGGTATCATTCTTGGTAAGGGCAGGATGCTACTCAGGGTCAGGTTGATACCGGCCTGGGCTACATGATCAGAGAGCTCTTCCATGTTTCTTTTCATGTAGTCCTGGGAGGCCCTGGATTTTCACAGTCACAAACCTCTGTGTTTTCTCCAGTTACTGCAGATGTCTTTTGAGGTACAGTCATAAGGGAGCACTGTACTCAATTAGTGGTCTGGTAAGTGTAGAGTAGAGCAGACATATGACTTTCCTGGCCTTGGATGTGATGGCCTTATTTATGAGGTGCGCAATGTGGAATATATGACTCACCACTTTGGACACATAGTGATTGAAGTGTAGAGTGCTATCAAAATGTGTTCCCAAGTCTTGCAACACTGTGTTTGAGCTTAGAGGTGTGCTATGTATATCATAATTAGCAGGGGTACTTCATTGTCAAAGGGGACAATGAGGCATTTTTCTGCTTTAAGGTTCAGTCCCTGAGTTTGATACCAATCATTTTTCTGTATCAGCCCCTTCTGTGATATGTTAACATCATTGGGGGACTCCATATGGCTGCGTCCAGTTGACACTCATCTGCAAAATTGGTAAGCCAAGGCCATATATATTGGCCTGGACTTCAGAGAAATAGTTTCCAAACAGTTGAGGGCCCAGCACAAATCCTTGTGGTATTCCACTTGTAAGTGATCTAGTGGTGGAGGTGCAGTACCCAACTTTGACAGTGTGTGTTCTCTTGGTGATCCAGTTATCTATCCATCTAGTAATGTATGTGTTAATCCCCAGATGGGAGATTTTCTCTATGATACCTGAATGGGGGATAGTATCAAAGGCCTTGGATAACTCTACATAGGCAGTATGTCCTCTTATCCCTCATCCAGGTCTTTGGGGCTATTATCAAAGAAGTCCACTAGGTTTAATAAACAAGTTCTACCCTTGACAAAACCAAAATGGGTCAGGTCAAATGTGTTGAAGGGCACCTATGTTCCGGTGGATAAGGTCCATGCTGATTCCTTCCAAAGCCTTGTAGATAGGGCTTTTTAGGCTTATGGGTCAATAATTCTTGTTCTGCTTATTAATGGATTAATGTGCATTACATATTACACAACATTTGATATTAATTTCTGTAGTATAGAATATATATGTCTGAAAAAAGTACTGAGAACCAGGGTTGCAGTGCTTGTGGGGAGGCAACACATGGCTGTATTGTAAATAGTTGACATATTATTAGATAGGGCCTTCAGTTTGTATGTTTCCACATGCAATTTCATGTCATAAACAGGAAATGGACAGTAAACAACAGTATTATATAATATTTACTTTTCTGTACTGTGGCGAATAGAAAGTTTGCGCAGCAGTTGGCAAAATGTTTGTGCATGCGAGATACACATTTCCAATGTTTTCCCTGTTTGCACATAGTTAAAAAGTGAGAAAACATGAGCCACATTCCTAAAGTCTGAGAGCTAGTATTAAGTCTATGAAACACCTGCTGCTAACTGACTTTGTGGCAGCAGGTGTGTTCGAATCCAGGTGTATCTAATACTTTTAAATAAACAGTGATAATGCAATGACGTTAATTCTTTATAATACATGTGTTGCTGTGTGTTGATGCAGCGGGGTTAAGCAATATTGTGTGAAGATAACTGCAGCATTGTACTGCCTCTCACCATCGCTTAGCATTGCTGCATGATGAGAAACTCCTCGCAAACATAGATGCCACAGTGAAGTGATCCATTACTTTTTCTGCTAGTTGTGTGTTGTGTGCGATTCTATTTTTTGACCAGATTATAGGTGTTAAAATGGGGTAGATAGGAAAGTGAAGAAATGGGGAGCAAGGGGAAGAAGAAAGGGAAACAATACAGGAATGTGCAGGAAGGAGGTAGGAAAGAACCATAGCTATCCATTTCTTCAACAGTAAAAACTGATCCTATATACAGAATATTAGCTGTATTTGGACTGCCACCTCCAGAGAGAGGAGTGACAGCAATGTAATCATATATAGCCAACTGGACCAAATCAAGAGTGTCAAGAAGACATGTGTGTGAAATGGAGAGCTATGTATGGAATTATTTTTTTGTGGACAGGTGCCCATTTTTTTTTAATTCAGTAAGGGAGGACTGCTGGGTAGGGGATGTAGGTATGTGTGGGTCAGGTAAGTTACGTAGGTGAGGAAGAAATGCAAACCAACAAGACAAAGAATACAAGATACAAGGATGGCAATGGACACAAAAGGTTGAGGGACGCCATGATTTGGGTGAGGGAGGGGACTACACAGGCTCATACCCGTTAAGCTTGGAGACAGTGAGAATCAGATCCTCACCAACTGGACTGTCATCACTGTCCCCTTACTCCACTGGTGGTTAGAGTGCTTGATGTCTTCTCTTCCTTCAGACCATGAGGGAGAGTAGCTTCTCCATCTGGCATAGGCATAAACCAGTGGGTGTGGTGCATGACCCTATGCACCAACTCTGACATCTTCCAGTGGGTGATGAAATCACCACCTCTGCCACTGTTCCCAGAGGGTACCACTGCACCAGTTTCCAGGGCAGTATTACCTGAGGGCACAGTTAGTGGAGGGGACAGCAGAGGCAGTACTGCCAGGTTAGGTCCCAAACATGCTGGGCATCAGTGCTGGAGCAGGTGGAGCAGGAGGCACGCTGATCCACTGGGACTGGCCTACCTCATTGCCTACCTCGCTGTACTGTGACACTGTGTAGCATTTAGTGATTTGGTACACATGGCATGGAAACATTTTGATGACACATAATAGAAATAAAAAAGAGAGGTAAAGGTTGGGATGAGAGAAAAAAAGAGATTAAATTAGTACCATCACATGTAACATTCAATGCATTGATACAATTATACAAATATTTTATCTGAAGTATTACATTTAAGTATACACCCTAATAGGTATACACTAAACTACAAATTGCTGAAAGTAATCCTTGAAATGTGCATATATTGCACATATCCATGTTCCAGTTATACATATTACAGTGTACAGCAGGGCAATTATGCCACTGGTATAGAATTTTTAATTTAATGTTAATATTATTGAAAAAATAATAGTATTGTGTTGTTGTGTATTTGCACCCACAACCTCTGACTACAGTCTGATATCGGACTCCCACAACTGGTTTGTGCTGCAGACTAATACATGCATGCTTGTTTTTACAGATGGGATATGTATGCACAATTTGACACAATTCTATAAAAGACCAAAAAGGATATATTTAACTTTTAAAGCTAAGCTACAATAACACTTGTCTCCTGCTGCATACATACCACTTGCTTCTCTCATTCTTTCCAACTGAGAAACACAAGTCTGCCAATTGAACTTATGTTTGGTGGCAGCTGGGAAAACAACAGAAAAGAACAGAAGACCATTGTGCATACCATTCTTACAAGTACTATCTTATTGTCATACTTACACAGCTGTGGGATGTCCACAGTCTCAGAGTCATTCAACCAATGGTTAAGGGTATACCTTTTCACCTGTGTAGGTCATTAAAATGATGCCTACACTGCTCTAGTGTGTGCGATACCAGTGGCACTGGATACAGCCTGGGCAACACTATTCCATACTTCAGACTAGTACTGGGAGCCAGAATAGTCCCCTTGAAGAAGCCTTTGGCTGTGGTGATTTACAAGGAGTTGAGTAAATAAACTGGACTCCTAGACACCCCAACTTTGTGCCCTAATCTTGGCACCTTCCTCTCTCGGGCCAGCCATGTCTACCAGCCGAACAAGAGCAATGGAAACTGATGCTTTCCCACAAATTCCAGTTATCTCATTTATTGGTAGTGTGCAAACCCAAGCACTGATGCCAACCCCATTTGTGCAATGTTAAGCAGAGAGTAGAAGTGCCAAGACAGGGAATAATTAAATCATTGAAACTGGAAGGTTAATCTGACACTTGGAGTTAGTCTGAGTGGTGTCTATTGATGTAGCCTGGAAATATATATTGGAAATTGGAAGGTAACTACTAGGTGAGTTAAATTTGCAGATATGTGCTGGGGGGATAAATATAATAACCTGACACATTTGTGTTTGCCTTTATACACTGAGGAAAATTTATTTTTACACCATGGGATTCAAACCTAGGCAGCAGGGATAAAACATTTTCTTCTACAGTATTGATTTTCCATCTTTGCCACAGAAGAGGTGCTGCTTATCATAGTCTGGAATCATACATAAATACAGGTGACAGTTTGACCTGTCATACATGTGTGTGTGTGTGTGTGTGTGTGTGTGTGACTTGATAAGGTTATGGGATGTAGATCTGGTTGTGTGTGTCTTATGTAATTGTGAAGCCCATGCAAGTCCAGATAGCAGAATTATACTTACAGAAATATAGTAGAAAGTACACCCTCAGTCACACATCTGAAAACACAATAATGGTGTCTCATCCCTCATAGATATAATTGATATGATCTCCACTATCTAAAGTGTTACAAGTGAGAGTGAATATAATGGGAAGTGGAACAACAGTAAAAGTGTATGGAATATCCTGTAATAGAACCCAGGACCATTTGTATGGCAGTCCTAAACTTACACCTGTTGCCACAAGAATGTTGAAATAACACTTGTCTGCTTTTCAGTTCATTGCTATAAACTGCAATGTCACAACAGTAAAAACAGGTTACACACCCTGTACTGGAACCCAGGACCATCTGTACTCTAATCCTGCACTTACACCTGCTGACATAGGACTAGTTACATGACATTTTCTAATTTCCTAATCATTCTTAAGGTTTCTGTGTAAACCACAGCACAATGCCACTTAGCGGGTTTGCACAGTGCCCAGCAGAATTAATTGAATGTATCCAGTTTCATTTATTGGCTGTCTGAGTCCTGTCTGCAGGAGTTCAATGACTGTAGCTGCTAGGGAACCTTGCTAACCGCTGCTGTGTATAGCTGCTAAGCGCAATTACGAGATGAAACACAAAAATTGCAGTGATGTATTGTTTTTGACCTTTGTCCTTTTACAGACACCCTGTTTGCAGGTGCACTGCAGGAGTTCTGTCTGCTTCCTTGGTGGGCCATTAGTCCAGTTTATACACTGCCATGCTTCACGCAAACGGGATAAGCACAGCCAAACCTGACATTCATTTTCTCTGTTTGCCATGTTTGTGCTAAGCCACGCATCTCAAAAACACTGCCCCCCCAAAGAAATAAATAAAAAGAAAAAAAAGAGAAAAGAAGTTGAAATGAGGAAAAGCAATCTATGGTGTACACACTACAAAATGTTAGTACAAGTGAGATATTTCTACATAGGTCTGGATTTGAACTGTCCCTCCAATGACACTTCAGAGCAGAATAAGGGGGCCTTATCCCACTTTACCACATAAACACGTTTGCAGAAAGGAACTAAAATCATTCTGCATACAACCAACTGCAACATTGTCTACAGTAATATGAAACCATATAAGTGCTATTTGTAAATTTATTATTTTTGGATGTAGTGCACTAAGTGATCAGACAACCAGTTATGAGTGTTGCTTGCAAATATGCAGCTCTGCCTTACCTCTCTGTGATTGTTGCTCATTCTTCTCTTATCTGATCAATTATCTGAGACATGCAGTCTGCAAAGCATTCTATATCATTGTCCTTAAAATGTGTGAGGATATTAAATGGCAATAACATAATATGCAGTTGCCAGCAAATGAAATGGAGGTTGGATGTTAATAAACAGAACCCGTGAATTGTGTGCTGCTTACTTACATTTCCAACCTTGACAAAATTACATCTAACACTAAGTCTACCCATGGGCGGTTCATGCTGTAGGACTGCAGGACTGCAGCCCCCCCACTTGTAAAAAGAATAAAATAAATTCCCCCCACTGTAGAAAATAAAAAATAAAATAAAAAAAAATGTCATGAGTAGTCCTGGAACTCCACGCATGTGTGCTTAGTTCCTGACTGCTGTGTTAGGCAGTCCAGAACTCCACGCATGCATGCGTGCTTCATTCCTGAACTCCAGACTGCTCTGTTAGGCAGTCTGGATAGGGAAGGCAGGGAACTCTGCCCTGCCAGCCCAGAAGTCTGTGTGGTGATGATTGCACAGACCAGAACTACACTGGACTGCATCGCCCACAGGCTGGAGGCTCCAGTCTACTCACATCTCACAGGGAGACCCAGAACAGCCTCTGCGGGCCATTATGGAGGACAGAGACAGGTGATCGGGCTGCTGCAGAGGACAGGATCATTACAGAGGACTTAGCTGCCATGGAGGATCTGCAGGTAAGGTGTGTGTGTGTGTGTGTGTGTGTGTGTGTGTGTGTGTGTGTGTGTGTGTGTGTGTGTGTGTGTGTCCGTATATACATGGTGGTGGGTAGAGAATAAGGCTTGAACCCTGTACTTTTGGCCCAAGTGACAAGATCCTGAATTCCCTACCCACCACCATTTGTAAAACATTTTCAGATTTTTGCCACATATTTGTTCTGTTCTATTCCTCATAAAATCTGTGGCTTCTGTATTTTTGTTACTTAACACAGCCAGTGGTGCAGTGGTAGCATTGTTGCCTGACAGCTACAGGTCGTCTGGTTTGATTCTTGGCTGCAGTACCTTCTGTGTGGAGTCTGCATGCCTTCCCTGTGTTTGTATGGGTTTGCTCTGGTGTCCTCAATGGATATTTTTCCCTATTTTTTGGACTGTATTCCCCCATTATTGGCTTCGTCCAGGTTTTTTGTGCCAAGGTTGAGAGCTATGGTGATAACTGAACTCACTGAATATGTTTGGGGGCTGTATTCCCCCATTATTGGCTTTGTTTAGGTGTTTTGTATTAAGATGTTGACAGCTATGGTGAGAACTGAATTCACTAAATGGTAGCCATTTAAGTTTCAGTCTTCCTTTCTTTCAGAAAACAGATGATTTGGCATAGTGGTATGTTGCTCTGACTGTTTTGCACAGGGTCCTGGGTTAAATACTTGGCAGTGAAATGTATGGTGGTAACACAGCATTTTATTCTAACAACTTTCCAACATTATACAAGCAATGTTTAAAATGTGTCCCTATTTTTTGGTCTTTTGCCCCCCTCCCCCTAAATTTTGGATTTTTCCAGATTTCTTGTGCTGCAAAGTTCAGAGATGCAGCTGAGTGTCAAGTAGATTTTACAAGAAGCTGAGAGCTGCAGGGGAGCAAAAGTTTAGTGCTGCTTATGCCAAGTCTGCTTGCATTTTTAATAGCACAATATGTAGTGTACTTGCTTTTGATGTAGAAGGATGTGGGTTCTACTCCCACAGTAGGTAGATGCATTGCTCATACTGTATTGTATTGTAAAGGGGGTGGATGCTGCAGTCCTTTTTGGTGACGATACCTAGTAACTTTGAACCTGTTATCAGTTTGCCATCCATTCCCTATTGCAATATTACTAGCTTATCGTTTTTTTAATGCAACTTAGGCAATTTATTCCTCAAGGGCAGCAGGCACTTTATTTGTAGATGAAACAATGAAATATGAAGTTGTTTGCTAGCAGCAACCTCTTCATTAGTTACAGATTTCTTTAATGTGGAATTATTTAGATGACTTTTACTTCTTCTGAGATTGTGCATATTTACTGATACTGGTGGACTGTAGAAGTTTGAGTAGACTTTTATTTTCAAAATGTTCTGAATTGGGCAGTTTTGTCGTTATTGTTGCATGCATTTTGTTTCATTGTTTACTGGAAAAATGTTCAAAACAAATTTAAAACGCCCTCTAAAAACTGTACTATATTGTACAAGGAATATAATTTAATACAATCAGGAAGGTGTATCAAAGACCACATGTGTTTCATGTGCAAGGGGCCTATGATTTGAAAACAGCCCAAAGTTAATCTTTATCTGCCACTGGCAAAATGTATTTTCTTTGAATGTGGGTTTCAATGCTGTTTCAATGAATGCGAGTTTCAAGGGCAGAGAAGTTTTCATGCTAAGTCTCTTTTCATTGTGAGATCGCATTGTTTTATTTAGCAGATGTCTTAGTGTTTGTGCTGTAAAATGCAAAATAAAACTTTCAAATGAAGTCCAAATCATCATAGAAGTAAAGTAATATGCACATTAGTGTTTATGGTAAATGGGGTGAAATAGCCAAGTAATGGTTCATTGGAATGGCTGCGGGGGGGGTTCCATTCAACTATGATTTTGTGTGGGGGAAGGGCGGCAAACTCAAAGACAGCCCCGGCTGAACTATACCTCTCAACTGTCCAGATTTTCACAGAATTAATAGATTTTTGCTTCTTATTTTTGGTTTGTTCCTGATAAAATGTGTGGTTTTCTGGCAAATAATTTAGGGATTGTCACTAAATAATGACAGACACTGAGTTTCAGACTTCATAACCTTCAGAAAAATGCATGCTAAAGCAAGATCTGTTATTCTATCAATTGTCTCATTTTATACAGCAATTTATAGTACTGTTTATATGTTCCCCCAGTATATCTGACCTTGTCCAGATTTCCTGCATTAACAGGTTGAGAAGTATGTGCAAATAAATTGCTTTATAGAATTAGGCATATCTAAACCTCTCAACTGTCCCCGATTTTGGCTCAAAATGTTGCTCTTCCCCTAATAATCCCGCTGCAAAATGGCAATTTTGGAAGAAAACATAGAGGGCTTACAATTAAGAAATAACTGTAATAATCAGAGTTATAGATTACTTTTATTTGAGAAATGCATGTAGATTCTTTTATTTTGTCAGCTGCTCAAGTTAGCAGTACTAATATTAAAAAAGTGCCCATTCTTTGACAGGTTCTCAGCTGTATTGTGTGGCTATTTTATATTTTTGCATCACATTTTTGGTACATTTTTCATAAAATTGTATTTTTTTTGGCAAATTAGTGGCAAATCATTAAAGACTGAAGTTAGAAAATAATGACAGGCATTTGAGTTTCAGATTTCGTACCTTTCAGAAAATTCATACTAATGCAAGACCCTCTATTCTATTATCTTTCTAAGTTTCTAAGAGCAGTATTTAAAAATTGTCCTTATTTTTGGGCCTTTGTCTTACTTCTGCGTATGACTCTATCCTTATTCCTTGTTCTGAGGTTGAGAGGTATGACAAATATGTCAGAGTCATCACAGTCAGCCAGAGACATTTCAAATTGTGACATACTTGTTGCACCCCACTCCTCCATGTAGTGACTCTGGATGTGTCCAAGCAAGGCAAGGAACAGTTATGCAGTGTAAATGTGCAGAGTATTCCCCATCCAAGGTAGACACAAGTGCTGCTTTTATTCTGTCCTTGATTTTGCAGAATGTTCTGGTTTCTGTCATATTTTATACTGTTGATTTATGCTTATTGTTACTCAGAAAGTGCTTGTTGCTCTGTGTTTACGTAGCAATGATTTAATGACCATCAGGTAAGCTTGTCTAAGATTGTAAGATGCAAGTAAGCTTTAATAAGCATACTGTTAAAGAATTGCCAACATTGAAAGCCTTTCTGTTGTTACCATGCAGAGAATACTTACATAACTAGATAATGTATAAGCCTTGGGTATTGAAATGCATATGACAGTATTTGTAATAAAGGACAGGATTATATTATTTTAAGAAGCTCATTATATTTGTTGGAGACTTGCAGTCATCTTTGCAGGCTTTACCTGTAAACCAAACAGAGTGCCAATCTATCATGTGTGGTCCATTACCTGTACAGTAATCCTTTAAGCAATGTATCTTGAGCTTGTTTCTTGTTTGCTTTTCATTTTTTACTTTGATCATGTTTTCCCCATGAAACAAGTAGATAGCTGTCAGACAGCAGGTCTTTTTTGGATAAGAAACATTTTTACAAGTGGGGGTATCACAGAGATTGCTACTTTTAGCATGTTACTTGGTGCTTTAATAAAGCTGAATATAAATTATAATTAGAACTGCAGTGCAAGGAGAAGTGGTTTGAGTTGAGTGCTGCTTGTTTTTCTTATACTTGATTTTGACTGGCATTCCAGTAATGTATTTAAAAAGTAATTTATTTTTTCATGCTTCACAACCTTTTTGTTTCCATCTAGATATTAAGTAAGCTGTCTCGCAGCCAATGCATTGAAATATATATTTTTTTCTTCTACACTTAATTTTGTCTTGATTGGACTCTCATAGTGACGGTTTGGCACCCAGGACAGCGTATTTAATTAAAGTTACAGTTTTTGTGGTTTTGAGCATAGCTCCCCCTCTTTCTGGTTGGCCACACCCCTTCCCATTGACCCCCACCCATTCATCTGTCTCCTGCAGCCCCCCTTTGATTTGAAGTCACCAGCCACCACTGGTCTAACCTAACACACCCACTTGATGTAGGGCAGTCTGTATTGTTGCTGTGTTTCCTTCTCTATATCAGTGATCATTCACAGTTGCAATCCAATAAAAACAAACACTAAGGGAGTTCTTGTGCTATGTTTAAATCTGCTACACTAAGCCAAGTATTTGGGATTCAGCAGTTCTAATTAGTTCACATCTCATTTGCATCTTCACCGTGCTGACAGCCCTGAATCTACACCATAAATAGGTAACCATGTAGCTAGGGAAACTGAAGTTGAGGAGACTTGTTAATGTGGAGAACACAGAAAAGAGACTATTCCTTTGGGATATAACTGCACAGAGGATTACTGAGCTTGAGAAGGTATGGTTGCATTTTGTCAGCTATATATTACATATGCTGAAATGTAATTAAGCAAAATCTGTTTAATAGTTTTATATATATATATATATATATATATATATATATATATATATATATATATATATATATATATATACATATATATATATATTGATAAGCAAAGGCTTTACACTTTTATCTCTATGCATTAGTTAGATGTGTACTGATGGCATGGGCATATTTTTAGGGCATTTCACAAGTATACATGATTGACAATACCTTAACATGGAATGTTCTGTGTTAAATCTGTAGACATGATAGCACCGTTAGCATTTCAAAGGTGGTTTGTTAACAAAATGTGTCATTTGCCTGTTTTTTGGGGGTGTGGGAGCAAAGCTGAATTTCTGTTAATGGTACAAACAATGAGATGTTGCTGTTCTTACTCTCCTTTTTTGCATCCAGCCTGTTGTTCATATTTCAAATCTGTTTTATGTTTTTCCAGTGGGTAATACTGAAATGCTACCTATTCTGTTTTATCTGGGAACAGTTATTTTGTAGTTATGTGATACTTAGCATTATCCATCTGTTGTCTTTTAGGACTCCTAGGACTATGGCACACAAGCATCTTAGTCCTCGAAAACCACCCTTCACTGGCCCTCAGAATACGGTCATTGTGGAAGCTTTTAGGTGACATGGCGCCTTCCTTCTTTAGAGGGGATGTGAAGATATGTCAGGCAGAATGCAAATTTGGCAGCAGATAGTTGCAGACATAAATGCAGTGGGTGGTCACAGCAGAGCATATGATAGGTGTGCCATAGGGCCACTGTCATGATCTCATCTGCACAGAGGAGAGCAGCTGCAGTGGCCCATGATTGGACAGGTACCAGGGGAGCTGCTACAGAGCCACCACTAACAGCAAATAAAGAGTTCCTGTCCACTGTCAGGGATCCAGACAGCTCCCAGGAAAGTGCAGAAGAGCATGTCCACAGCATTGGTGCTACTGTTTCAGGGACAGCAAGCATGTCCCAGAAGGAGCTTCCAGGTAGACTTTTGTATCTCAGTTGTTAAATCCTGTTGTATAGTAAAACAATTTAAATCATATATGTTAGTTCTGTTTCACAAAAATTTTTTTTTTTTGGGGGGGGGGGATTTACGATTGCAACTGTTAACAATACATTCTGAATGATTACTAGGTCAGACTTGTCATCCAAGTTCTTGTTGAAAGTATAGTTAATGGACATATAAAGGGGATAAAGTATCACCCCATGTGTTACTGTTAATTGTGATGTTGTCCTTACCTTGCTTAACTTCTTCCAGGACCATCCAACATACAGAGCATGCCGTCATCTGCACATGGTAAGGCAAACATTTTTCTGTCAGTACTAATGAGCAATCCAAAGAAATATTTTAGTGTGTGATGTTGATGTTAGTAGTGTTGTGTATTGCTGTACTGTGGAGCCACTCTTATTTTGTTAGCATATATTGAACTATACTAGTGTAGGTATTAATTGTTCCTGTGTTTGTTGCTTGTTATCACAGGTGATCCTGACAATGGAATTGTGGTACTTCTACCACTTGATGTCACAGTATCAGCAGACTCTGATGATGATGATGATGATGGTGACCAAACAGAGACATAGTTGGGGGGTGTAGAGGTTGAATCTGACACTGAGGTTGACATACAGCCATCCCCTGAAATTCCATCGGACACAGTCAGTAGACCTACACCTACCCATTTCAGTGAGCCCTCAGATATTGGACAGGTGGAGGGTGAGACAATCGATCAGGGAAGTGTGGCTACTGAAGCTTCAGTACCTGTTGACTCTGGCTGTAGCCAAAGTGTGGGCGAGGTGCCACACAGGAGGGTTGTTAGTGGTGCTTGGAAGAGGCCTGCTGTCCGTCCTCCACCTGATCCAGGTGTCTGTTCCCATGCCACTTAACATATGTTTAGGGCCATCATGGAGGCACAGGCACATTCCCATAGGTCCTCCAGAGGAATGCTTAGGATTGTGGATGTGGCTCAGGCTGAAATGCATGACTGCCTCCACCCTGTTGCTGATTCAATGGATCAGATGAATGACACATTGGAATGGGAAGTGTCTGTGATGGAATATCTGCTGTGAGGGGGAAGGCATCCTAGTTGGCGTAGGTCAGCCTCATCATCTACTGTTAGCCAATGTGGTTGTGCCCAATCAATGTTCCATAGTGGCAGTTCTTCCAGTACTTCATCAGTGGTTGAGCTGTCCACACCTAGACGTGGCAGGCCATGGGCATCCTTGTAAGGGGAAGTCATCCTGCAGACATCAGTCACATTCAAGTAGCAGGTGTGCATCTGGCTGTGGGTGTCAATGTGCCAGTGCAACTCCTATCAGAGCCAGTTCGTGTGTTTGGATACGACAACGATGATGAACTGTCACCTCTACCATCCATGCCTCACACCTGTCTGACATACCAAGACATAGAACTAGCACAGAGCTTGGCTGTTTTCATGCAGACACGCACACAACAGTTTCACTTGGAGGACCCATACACACACACACACACACACACACACACACACACACACACACACACACACACACACACACACACACCAGTTACATGGTTCAGCCGTGAAGCTTAAAACTCATTTTGTCTTTTGTCTCGCTGGCCATTTGTTGTTTTAGCAGAATGTCTGCCTGCTTCTCTTTCTTACTGAGACACACTCACTGACCTTTTTTGTCAGCCTAGGTTTCCTGCCCCCCCCCCCCCCCAACAACACCCTGTGCAAGTGGTGATAACTGTGCTATATCCCTGTTTTGTATCTTTTGGATTTAGGGTACATAAGTTTTGTGTCTGATGCTCAGGGTGCAGAACTGACTTAGTGCTTAGTATATCTGCATTTGTGATGTTGAATTGGTAATTGTACCTTTGACTTATATTGGTCTTAGAAAATTAGACAGCTGATAGTATCAAAATATTTCCATCTTAATTGTTAATGATCTTGTGAGGGTTGTGAAGTCTGAAACTCCTATGTGTCTCATTACTTTCTAACTTCTCTCTTTAATGATTTTTCAATAGAAACACATGGTGCTTAATTAAGGCCATGCAGTGTCCATCATCACTTTTGAGAGGTATGACTGTGTGAATCTTTGATGCCTGAGGCCTACTACTTAATAATGGACACATATAAGTGAAATAACTCTTTGCTGCCACATGTTTAAGGTCATTTCTGTACAAATTTCCTATCTTTTACTTGCTTACCCTACCAAGTAACAACATGCCAAGATAAGCCAGTCATTCATATTATTACACAATACACTCCAAGTCCAACACTTACCTTGTAAATCCAGTAGTTACAACAACTTTAGTTCAGGGCTGACTCTGTCTGATGCAAACAGTAGACAGCCAATATATGGAGTGGTAAAGGTTGTAAGAGCTGCCTGGCATCAATGTTACTATATGTATATGCATAGGAAGAAGGTTTTAGGCACTTAGGTGGTGAGTTATTGTGGTATGTATTGTCTCTTAGCCAATTCAAGGGCATATTGAGCACACCTACATCTGCCTGCACCCACAGCAGCTGCTGCTTCCCTCTCTGACTCCTCCCTGCATGGGCTGTGGTGACCTTGCCATTGGTTGTGAGATGTGTGCTCCTTCCCCTTGTTGATCCTGCTGAAGCTGTTTTCTCGGGATGATGTGAAGTATACTGTGAATATTTCAGTATATGTCCATGGATTGTACCACAGGGTTTCCCCAGATGTATCTAGGCACTGGAACCGTGACTTCAACAGAACAAAAAAACATGGTCTATGATATTTCTGGTTTGAGCATGTGCCTCATTATGGTGTTCTTCAGCAGGTGTGTGTGCATTTCTAATGGGTGGCATCAGCCACGGTTTCAGTGTATAACCTGCATCTCCCAGTAAATTACCCTGTGGGATATCCTACCTAGTGAACATCTGATACAGTTGGGAGGTGAGCCAGGTATATGAGTCATGGTAACTGTCTGGGTTGCCAGCACACACATTCAAGATGATTCCCTTGGCATTACTCATGACTTGGCATTTAATAGAGTGGAAGCATTTCTATTAATGTAGAGCGTTCCCTATTCCCCAGGTGGCACCATAATTTTTACATGTGTGCAGGCTATGGCACCCAGTACTTTAGGGTAGTGTGCTACAGGGTAGAACTCCTCATATTTCTGGCCCTATCCTCAGGAGTACAGAGAAAATATATGTGGTCACTAACATGCTGTGGTATAGCATTCAAGAACTGATGGAGGATACTGGATGCTGGTGCCTGTGATACTCCCAGTATGTCCCCTGTTGATCTCTGAAAGGTACCTATAGCTAAAATTCTAAGTGCTACACATACCTTTGTCTCCACTGGGATGAGTTCCCCTCACTTTGCCCTGGCTCTAAGTTGAGGATGACAGAGGTTGCAGACTTCCTGTAGTATGTCTCTGGCCACCCTGTAGCCCATTGCAATTTCCACATCATGTAGATTGTGATAAGTAACCAAGGGTCTGAAAACTCTTCCTCTTCTTGGACTTGGTCTATTAGCAGCAGCATAGCTTTCAGCCTGTTGCACATACACATGAATTAAAGCAACAGCAGCCCCTAACATTGTGTCTGTGTAGACTCCTTTCCATGGCTGTATTCCAATAAGTTTTGGAATTTGCAGGGAAACCATTAATGAGTCTACACTGTTGCTTTATAACTTGTTGAATAGGTGCGCCATCTTGGATTGGATGATTAGCATACATTTCAGCTGCTTATGCTGTAATTTGCATTCCACTCAGTTTACCTTGTTTGTGTGGCTGTGTGTGGCTCTTAACATCATGTAGAGATGCTTACTGAATCAAAAACAGTGCAGTGCGACATGCACATAGTGGAAACAGACCATGAAGGCTTTATTGAATCTGACTGATGGTGACTATTAAGTTTGTAATATTTGTAAAAAAAAAAATAAATCTCAACATCCACTCAAGTTGCACATATACTGTTAGCAGTATTTAATTCATCCAGCTGGGATCTTTCGTATGAGGCTAAGTAAGTTTATCTGTGCTACTTGGTTGTTGAGTTATTTAGAAAAAAACATGAAATTAATGACAATATAAAGAAATATTACATTAACAACAATTAATATCTCTTTACCTGTACTAGACAGAGATTAAGTATCAGTAGAGTTGTTTGCCATTATGTAAGCTTAAAGATGAACTCTTTTAATACTTTGTATATGGCATGGTTTTGAACTTATTAATGCAAATGTGAGCAATATATGATGCCTAGAGACATCAATAGTCTGCAGAAAAACCTAAAGGCATCATTAGGCTGTAATGGGCTAAGAACATGATGAATGTTGCCATTACTTGAACCAGTAATAAGGCGTAACACAAGTTATGATGTTGCAAGCCAATGGTGAATGTAATATTAAGTTTTACTTTCATTACGACTTCATATCATTTGATACTTTTTTGCCTTTTACATTTGCACTTCACTTGTCAGTGCACAAACATGTTTCACTGCCTAAGGAAAAAAATGAATTTTGGCTGCCTGCTATAGTAGAAACATGGCGGGCAACAGTGAACAGATGTCAGCACTCTGGATAGTACTTAGTGAATAAATTCCACCTCTTAGATAACTGTTCTTGTGGTACAAGGTAAAAGTGAATTGAAAAAATAAGATAGCTGATGCTAAGTTCAAATATAGTTAATTAATTTTACAGTGTGTGGGGGGGGGGTCTGAATTGATATTTTACATCTTTGCATCATTTTGTTGTTGTGTAAAACTCAACAATTCTCAGTACTGCTAACAGCATGTGAGCTGTTGTCTGTCCTGTTTCACATTATTCATCATTAATTACAAGTCTGATAATGTGTTCCACATTTCTGATGTTACAAGAGGATGTGAGAGGGATGAATGTGTCACTTGAATGTACCTCCTGCTCTAATCATTGCTAGATATACCCATTGATTGAATTAATTTTAATGTCCGATTTTTTTCTCTATCATATTTTATTTCTAATGCCTTTTGTATTTTGTGCTCTGCAGTACACAAACATGGTTCATAGCCTAAGGAAAACAAATTAAAATATTTCGGCTGCCTTCTGCAGTGCAAACAAACCTCACACCAGTGCACTTTTGTCAGCACTCTGGGCAGTACTGAGTGGAGAAATTCCACATATTACAGAACAGTCTCTGTGGCACAATGTTTAAGTTTAGATAAAGAAGAGAAGTGATCAATGATTCAAATACATCTAACAGATAATTTTTACAAAGGTGTCAGAATCACATTTCTCACAACATTTTGATTAGGAATGTAAAATGTTTATTGCAAGCATCGTATCAGTAATCAAATGAAAACAGTCATTGAACTAAATAAGGAATCAGATGCAAAAACCAGAGAATACAAGAAAAAGAAAAATAATCTGGCTCCACACAGCAGTGAAAATCAATATGTCCTTTATTGTAGTAAGGTGAGTGCTTTCTCAGAATAACATCTGCTTCATTAGACCAACAAAGATAAAATAACAGTTACATTTTTAAACACTAATACATCCAATCAAAAATCAGATACAATTTGCATCATAGCTAAAAGCCATGTGATGGAATACATCTGTAAAATATATAGATCTTTAGAAAACTGAATAAAAACAGACTAAATGAACAATATGCACTTAAAAATGGTAACAAATACAATAGTAAAAAATAATAAATAATAAAAGATGGACTATTGAAATATATATGATAAAATATTAAAAGAGAAATCAATGCTTTAATGGCCGTGCTTTAAAGAAAGGTTTCAGGGAAACTCTGTTGTTTAAACCAGGAGCTTTATCAGCTTGAAAGTGCAAAATCCATTTCTGTTCACTGGATTCTGTTCTGTTATTTATGTCACCTCCTCTCTTGGTACTATGCAGAATCTCTAGTACCATAAAGCTAAATTTATGATGTTAAGTTGTCTATCTCGCCTTCATTCTTGCTGGTTGGTTCGGAGCCGATCCTTGGCTCCAACTCGGCCATCTTCAATAGCTCGAGATCTGTTTACTGGCTCGAGGCTACCCCATATCCCATGATGCTTGGCGCTAGCTACCCAGATCTCATTTGCCGTTTCAGCTGCGAGGTTGTCTTACTGGCTCAGGCTCATATATGTTTATTGTATTTCTATATTTACTTAAAATTTAACCTTTTTATAGTGTACCTAAATTCTTTTAATTGTACTACCTTCCTATAGCTATAACCTTTCAGTAGTTTCTTCCTCTACCGAGGCCTCCCCTGATCACTCAGAGGAGCCACCTCATAAGAGGAAGCGCAAGAGGAAGCATGTTGCCTCCCCTGAGTCTGTCACATCAGATACCGATTTAGAGGATTCGGAAGGGTCCTCGAGATCCCCCTCTGAAGATGTCTCCTTTTCAGACATCCTTGAAGTGCTTAAGCAGAGGGGGAACTGGAATCCCCTAGCCCCTTCCGAGGATGAGTTGGTATTCCTGGACGCCTTTGGTTCCCGACCTTCCACCTCCTGGGTGTCTCCGCCTTTCGACCCACTTATGTCGGTGGTGGCTCAGAAGGCATGGTCAGCTCCAGACACAGTGGAATCAACCCCCAGGAGACCTGCTAAATTTATAACTGCACCTCAGGACAAACAGTTTTTAACAAAGGGCGTACCTGTTGATGCCATGGTGGTAGCAGCAGCCACAAAGAAGGAGTTGGCAGAAACTTCATCATCTGTCCATCCCCCTAACAAGGAGTCTAGGACTATGGACAGATATGGGAAGTGAATGTTTGCTTCAGCGACCTTCTCTATGAGGTCTCTGAATTATTTGTGCCATTTCACCAACCTTCAGAGGGATCTCCTTAAAGAGCTTGGAGATACCCTCCAAGATCCATCAGCTGAGGGGGCTTAAGCTAAGGTAGCTTCCCAGCTGGCAACTCTGAATTCAGTTGTTAACTCCTCCATGAGGCTCATTTCTTATGCAGCCGATGGTGCGAGTAGAGCCGCAGGCACAGGCATTGCCCTTAGCAGGCACGCATGGATGCGGCTATGTAATTTTGCGAAACCCTTCAGAGCATCTTTCACCAATACCCTCTTTGATGGTTCCGTTCTTTTTGGATCACAGGTGAAGGACACCCTAACCAGGTGTGAACAGGAAGGCAAGACTCTCTCTGCCGTGGGAGTCCATTTTTCCACTCCTTCCAGACCAAGGGTCAGAAGAGTGGGAAGATGTGGTTCCAGAAATCCCAGGGAGCCTTGCCTGACACACGTGTTGAGTTCCCCTCCAGGGGCAGAGGAGGGAACAATAACAGACGCCGCCCTCATGGCAGAGGGGGTCCGCAGAACCAGGGCAGCAGAGAATCCTTCTCTGAGAAGCCCTTTCAGCATCCCTGAAGGGTTGCCCGACTGCCCACCTCTGGAGGCAGTCGGGGGAAGGCTCTCGCTGTACCCCAAAGCCTGGTAAGATCTAACACAGGACAAGTGGGTACAGTTGATCATATCCGGAGGTTACAGAATTACCTTTGCTCAACCCCCATTACCATCAAACAAGTCCCTTCCAGATGTTCCACCCAATCTAAGGGACCAAGTAGCCAAAGAAATTTCAAAGCTGCTACACAAAAGGATCATCCAGGAAGTCCAGCAGACCAGTTCGGATCCGGAACTTACTCAAGGTTCTTTTTGGTACCAAAAAAGACAGGGGACTGGATCTCAGCAGATTAAACAAGTCTGTACAAAGAACAAAGTTTTGGATCGTCACGCTACAGTCCATTCTACCCTTCCTGGGTCAGGACAATTGGATGTGCTCTATAGATCTTCAGGATGCGTACTACCACATCAAAATGGACAGGCGCTCCAGAAGATTCCTTCACTTCTGGCTAGGAGCCAGTCATTATCAATTCAGAGCTCTGCCCTTTGGCCTCACCACAGCCCCCAGGGTGTTCACCAAATGCATGGCAGTGGTCACGGCTTACCTGAGACATGAGGGATTCCTGGTGTTTCCATAGCTAGATGACTGGCTCCTCACTGCTACCACCAGGCATCACCTCTTGCAAGCCCGAGACTACACTATCAAAACTTGCTCCAGGCTAGGTATCAGAATAAATTTCAAAAAATCTGCATTGTCGCCCTGTCAACATATCACTTATACAGGCGCAAATTTAAATATAATGAACATGTTTGCGAGCCTTCCACCACACAGGGTATCACTAATTCGCCAGCAAGTGCACATTTTATTAATATGCAAAAGGATTCAAGTCAGGTTCATCCTCTGAACACTGGGTTCCATGGCATCAGCAATTCTTCTTGTTCCCCTAGCCCACTTCCATATGAGAATCCTCCAGTGGCTCCTATTCACACAGTGGTCCTTCCAACAGCTTCCCATGTCTCACAAGATTATGATCACAGAAGCATGCAAGAAGCACCTCGCTTCGTGGATGGTCTCCCCATCAGTGTCCCAGGGCAGATCATTTGTGCTACCCCCTCCAGTTGCCACAGTGACCACGGACGCCTCCCTGATAGGGTGGGGGGGATTATCAGGGCAGGACAGTCCAAGGCACCTGGCAGCCTCACGAGTACCATCTGCATATAAATGTCTTGGAGATCAGAGCCGTGCTTTTAGCGTTGCAAGCCCTTCAGGACTCTCTCCCTCCTGGGACTATTGCAATTCAAACGGAAAATATGTCAGTGGTGTGGTACATCAACAAGCAGGGTGGAATCAGGTCCTATCCTCTATGTTGAGAAGCACTCAGACTCTGGCAGTGGGCGATCTCTTCCCAATGTTTTCTGATCGCAACACACATCCCTGGGAGGTCCAACGTCATCGCAGACAGGCTCAGCAGAGCAATTCTCATGCCTCACGAGTGGTCTCTGAATCAGGTAATTGCGGAACAGATCTTTCGCAAATGGGGTCAGGCTTGCTGCGACCTTTTCACCACACCCTTCAACAGCAAGTGCAGCAATTTCTTCTCCCTTCTTCTACTTCCCGGCCACTCCCCCAGAGACGTTCTAGTCCACGATTGGACTCAGGGACTTCTTTATGCTTTCCCTCCATTTCCCCTAATACCCAAACTGATACAGAGAGCAACAGCCTTGGATTCTGGATCTTATTCCAGATCTACTGATTCATCAGTCGGGCAGGCTGCATCGATCCCTTCAAACACTTCAGCTCACAGCTTGGTTGCTCCACTTCCAACCTTAGCCAGGCTTCCTAATATTTCCTCCTCTGTGCATGAAATTATTATCTCATTACACAAATCCACAACTAGGAAAACTTATGCTAGCAAGTGGAAACGTTTTTCTTGCTGGGCAGAGGCTAAGAATATAGACCCCTTTTCAGCCCCTGTCCACGAGATTTTGGAATTTTTAGCAGAACTTTTTCATTCTGGTTCCACTTCTGCTACAATCAGGGTTCAGTTAGCTGCTATTTCGAATTTTCACACTGGGTTGTCTTCTAACAACATTATGTCTCATAAGCTGTGTAAAGCCTTCCTCAAATGAACCACTCTGCTTAGGCCCCCAGTGAGAGATCCCCCACCTCCGTGGGATCTAAATTTGGTACTAGCTTCCCTAATCTTGCCACCTTTTGAACCTACAGCATCTTGCTCCATCAAGTTTTTATCCTGGAAGACTCTCTTTCTGGTAGCCATTACTTCTGCCAGACGTGTTTCGGAGCTTCAGACTCTATGTATTCATCCTCCGTACTTAGTTTTTCATAACGATAGGGTCACTCTAAGGACCAATCCTTCCTTCCTTCCTAAGGTCTGTTCGCAAAATAATTTAAATCAGTCCATAGACCTTCCTGTGTTTTTTCCTAATCACACCAACAAGGCAGAATATAAATTGCACCAGTTGGATGTTCACATACAACTGCATTTTTATTTGCATAGGACAAAGGACATCAGGAAGTCGGACCAACTTTTCCTTTCCTATGCTGAGGGCAGACAAGGCCTTCCATTCTCAAAAGTAACCTTGTCTAAGTGGTTGTCTCACATTATTACATTCATTTACCAGTTGAGAAATAAAGAATTATCTATCAAACCAAAGGGCCACTCTACTAGGGCCTTAGCCACCTCAGTGGTCTTCCAATCTAGGTTGCCCATGGAATCTATCTGTGCAGCTGCTACGTGGGCTAACCCACATACCTTCATCTCTCATTATAAACTAGATATTGCCTCCACAAACAGAGCTGATTTTGGTTCCACTGTTCTAAAGAGTTTGTTCCAATGAGCCACCCAGGATAGTAGGTGCTAGGGACGCTGTCCCAACCAGCAAGAATGAAGGCGAGAAAGACAACTTAACATAAAGAAGTTATGTACCTACCATAACGTTCCATGTTAGTTGTCTTCTTCTCGCCTTCTTTCTTGCGTCCCACCCTCCATCCCCCTATCTTAGTGGATCGAGAGGAGCTCCCTTTTTCAGATTTCATTGGCTTAACCTTCTCTGGGTGTCCTTTTTCTGCTTAGATAACTTCACAGCTAGGCCCAAGGGGCTACTAGGGCAGAATTCTACCTTAATTATGTCTGGAATAGTTTATCAAATGAGATCTGGGTAGCTAACGCCAGGCATCATGGGATATGGGGTAGCCTCGTGCCAGTAAACAGCTTTCGAGCTATTGAAGATGGCCGAGTTGGAGCCAAGGATCTGCTCCGAACCTACCAGCAAGAAAGAAGGCAAGAAGAAGACAATTAACATGGAATGTTATGGTAGGTACATAACATCTTTTTCTTTACCCTCTTTAGCTACATGTAGTCATAGTGCGCTGGTTTCTTTAACATTCCTAATATCCCTAAGGTGTTCAAGTATTCTGTCCTTAAACACCCTGTTTGTTTTCCCTATGTAAAATGAGAAGCAGGTAGTATATTCTGCATAGTAACAAGAGAGGAGGTGGCATAAATAATAGAACAGAATCTAGTGAATAGAAATGGATTTTGTGCTTTCAAGCTGATAAACCTCTCTAAAACCCTTCTTTAAAGCACGGCCATTAAAGCATTGATTTCTCTTTTAATATTTTTTCATATATATTTCAATAGTCCATCTTTTATTATTTATTATGTTTTACTATTGTATTCATTACCATTTTTAAGTACATATTGTTTATTTAGTCTGTTTTATTCAATTTTCTAAAGATCTATATATTTTACAGATGTATTCTATCACATGGCTTTTAGTTATGATGCACATTTTATCTGATTTTTGATTGGATGTATTAGTGTTTAAAAATGTAACTGTTATTCTATCTTTGTTGGTCTGATGAAGCGGATGTTATTCCGAGAAAGCGCTTACCTTACTACAATAAAGGACATATTGATTTTCACTGCTGTGTGGAACCATATTATTTCTCTTTTTCTTGTATCAGTAATGCTTGTATAACTAAACTTTTCTATTAAGCATATATTATTAATGCTTCACATATAACCTCAGGCGAATGTGTGTACAATTTGTTAAACATGACAATGATATTTAATTTAAAATACACTTACATAATGTATGATAGGCACAATACTTTTGTTATAATCATCTTGATTCATCATATAAAGTATGTGTTTCATCCACCTGAAATATAATTACAAATAGCAATAATGCCTTTTACATAGCAATACATGCCCGGACTACTTAAAGTCACAAATATATAGATCTCTCTGTAGTAATCTCCATTCATTCTGAAATTAGTATTTCTCTAATTACTGTGTTTAAAATGAAGTTCTCCTGTCATAACTTTCAACCTCATACAACAAGAAATCTGGACAAAGCCTAAACTAATGCAATGACAAAGGCCCAAACATAGGGACAGATTTAAAATATTGCTCTTATAAGTTTAGAAAGTTTTTAAAATAAAAGGCTTTGTGTTAGTGTGCATTTTCAGAAGGATATGAAGTCTGAAACTCAAATGTCTGAAATTTATTGACATATGTCCTCAGTTTTTTGCGAGAAAACCACAAATTGTATGAGAAACAGACTACAATATGACACAACATCTGTACATTCTATGAAAATCCGAAGAGTTGAGAGGTGTGTCTCCTGTGGCAATGAGAATTAATAAGATATGTTTCAATTTTTGCACATTTTATCCCAGTGGGCTTGATTCCCAGATGGTAAAATGCAGTTTTAACAGTGTGTAAGTCCCAACATCAAAATATGTCACAATTCATCCTATTCATCCTTCCAAACACTAAGGATTACAGGCCAAGCCATTAAGCATCTCATCGTTGAATAGTGGAACATGTGTCACACATGATATATCTCACTGTCATGTTTCACACCTATTTTGCTATTTGATGTAAGTAGGGCCAATGTATCTGCTAAGGAATCCATATGCTTGCAATTGTACAAATGCAGTTAGCAAGACTATGCATCCTTGTGCACAACTTATAACACATGAGATCTGAATTGGGTGCCAATTCACCATATATTGCTAGCATGACTTCTGCAGACATGGCTGGTGATGGAGAGAATGGTGCTATATTTAGAGCTCAAAAGTAGAATATTGAGAAGTTTAGGATTTTTGTGGCACTCCACGTGAAGTGTTACAGCTGTAGACTGCTGCAGGGGGGATTATACTGGTTATTAGCATAAGGCTGCAGATAGAAATAGCTTGGCCAAGGCTGTCCCCAGTGCAACTGGCATTCCATGTCATTGTTACTATAGTGACATGAGCAGAACCTCCTAAACCAATGGAAGGATGAATTGAAGACTGCAAGCATCAGTCAACAGTCAGTGATATAGCATTCATTAGACAGCCAAGACAGTTATTGATTATGCTTTCATATATGTGTTTTCTACTGTATAGCTGCAGAGGAAATAGCAAATAAATTATCTTGAGCAGGAATACTTCATCCCTGATATCAAGCATGCATGTCTTCTCCAGTAGTTCTTGCTCCTTGCATTAGGCAATAAGAGCACCAGTTTACCTGTGTATGGGGTCAATACCCAAAAGCAGCAATTAGGTTTCATTACAGGATAGTATTTCTGAAATATTAACAACAATATTAACAACAGTAATGAATGTTATGACAGTTTAAGTATGGAAAGTGCAATTATTACATAAGAGTGCATATATCTCATATAGCACAGGGAAATAAAGGATGACATTTCTTAAATTCTAGCAGTGAGATTTGTTTATTTTATGACACATTAATACCTTCCCATCATATCTGGATGTGGCAAAGGTATACAACAGTCATTTCTTATATTTGTTTCTGTACTAAATATATATATATTATATTAAAAAATCTGACACACCATTGATCTAATTCTCTCTATTGTTTTGTCCCCCCATCCCTCTTTTTTTAATAATTTCATAAAATTCTGCTGTTTGCATACCTGGCTGCTGAAAACAAAATGACCAACAGCACAGAGAGGCAGACTGACCACTGTGGTTCAGACTGCCGTACCTTCACAGATGGCAGTACAGACACCCAGCACTTCAAGTTCACAACCTGCCAGCATTGCCTGCATGACCCCTTCCTACCTGCTCCATCTGCATCAGATAAGTCTGCCCCTGCTTCTAGTGCAGTGGTACCTTCTGGGAACAGTATGAGTGGAGGTAGTGATTTTGTAACACAAAAGGGGGTGACAGGGCTGGTGGAGGATATAGTGGTGAGAAGTCTTGTTACCTGAATTGGCAGGGTTGAAAAGGTTCTTGGTTGCATTGCTAAGTCAATGCCACATCCTGAGCTGACCAAGGCAATTGACAGAAGAGATAGTGATGACAGTTCTGAGAATGAGGACTAGACACACACTGTTCTCAAGCTGTACATGGTGCACCTCACATGTCCCCTACCTGTCCCCAATCACAGTGTCCCCCAACCTTTGTGTCCATCACCATCCATGTCTGTCTTGTATGTCCTGTATGTCTTCAGCTATTTCTTAACATACCCTGTCAACCAGACCTTGACATTCCAAAGCATGTTCCCCAATATTCCTCTCTTTTTAGAAAAATACAGAAAATGGGCACCTGTCCCACAGAAAAAAAATATGCCACATGCAAATTTCTCCACTTCACTTCTGTGTCTTCTTGACATACTTGATTAGGTCCTGTTGGCTATACAACATTAATCTGTTGTTGTCACTCATACCTGGTATGGTGAATCTTCAAGGTCATGAAATTATTTGTGCAATTTTACATTATGTTCTGAAGAAGTATATAGCTATGGTGCCTTCCCACCATCCTCATGCAAATTCCTGTACTGTTTCCTCTGTGTTGTACCTGCTGCTTGACCCCCATTTTCACCATTGTCATATCAACCTCTTTTTAACACATTTTATCTGGCCAAAAATTAGAATCACGTGTGACACACATGGCCACAAATGGCACATGGAAGAGTCTTCAATTTTTGTCCTCAGCATTTGCACCAAGGTTAGCATACAGCACCAGTGCAGAGTGATGGTGAACACTGTTTTTAACTTCCTATGTTAAAAGCTGAAGATGTTAATTTCAGCTGCAGTAGTCTGGTTACTTTTGCACAAATGTGCTTAAATCTGCTATGCTATGGGAATACAGAGTAAAAGCAGACAAAAGGCAGTACTGTGAAAGAGTTACAGTAACAGCTCTTAGGCTGCTGGATGTAATAAAGTATCATTTCCCTTGTGGCATGTTGAGATAATGTCCTGCTTGTAGACTTATGTTTTCGCATAGTGTCATGGGTTCGATTAAAGGTGTAGGTCTAATTATTATTTCATGACATGTCATATTCCTATCATACAGTTAACTGCAAACATCTGTATCTGTCTCCATTTACAACATTTCACTAACATACCATTTGAATAGCACAGCAAGACAGCATTTGCAAAAACAATGCAACCCCTAGCAGGGGGATTTATTAAGCCACCCTTATTCTGCTTATGTGTTAATGTTGTTTGCACTGCTCACCGCTTCTTGCTCCCTATCACATGCACTTTATTGTGTAGAGCATAACTGCTTAATAATGAGGAAATAAATAAGAGTAACGCACCATACAGATGGTCCTATCATGTCCCACAAAAATATTACTGTTCTTCTCTCCATCTGTCTGTCTCTCTCTGTTCACCCCTTCTGCTTCAGTTAGTTGTCACTGTCCTTCAGTTATTTAAATAATGTGAATTATTAATTTCTTTGTGGTGTGATGAGATAGTGCTCACATATATGCATTGAGTTCTGACTACTTTCAAGGGTTCTAATCCAGGCATTAGCTAAGTGTTACTGACTGTTTTTAGCAGACTATTTTATTTGTAGCTATTGCCTACATATTGTAATGAGCCAACATTATCCTTCTTCTGTCATAAGTTACATGGTCCTGCCTCCCTCTCCCCATCCATGTATCTTCTCCCTTCTGTGCCATTAGTCTTCCACCACTGCATTTGCACAATGTCTGGTGCTGAACACCAGCTGCAACTGAGGCTAAATGGAAGTACACAGCTTATGGCAAAATCTTGTGAGTTCTTGCCTTTGTCCACATTACGGTGGTGCCGTTTCTGCTGCTGCTCCTAGGTATGTATAGTCTGGTTAATCTACTTTTCAAGAAGTGGAAGACTGAATGTACAGCATACAGTTGTCAAGAGGGTAATGAAGAGTAATATATACATTCTCGTTTTCTGCATTCTGCTGTCACATGGAAACTTTGTGAACTATGACTTCCTATGTATTGTGTTTAGATAATACTAAAGTATGTAGGTTTTTCTTGGAATGCTCCCAAGGTTTGAATCCAGATGTATGCAAAACAGTTTTTGAATGTTTTGTATGGCTCCTGTGGCTGTAAATGTTTTCTACACATTACCTTAACACGCCGTTATCCTGCTGATCTAGTAATGTGCCTGCTCCCTGTTGTGAAGCCTGTCTTGTACAGATCTTGTTTCAATAATTATGCTGATAAAACAAACAGTAACATGACAGAAATATATGCAGAAATGATACATGCACTAATGTGTTACTATGTCAGTATTGTGTATTCCTGTCACCAACTGTCCACCTCTTCCCACCACTTCTGTGCCATCCAGTAAACTTCTTTGATTCTAAAATGTTTCCATAAGCCATATTTCCACCAGCAATGACATTTGGTCCTTCATGTGTTTCATATTGTAACAGTAGCATTCATATAAGGATTAATTAAATAAATGCTGCTGTCATGGCAAATGTGTAAATCATTACACATGAAACATAACCATAACACATATCAACTCTGTATTGCAGCAGGTTCACACATGGTTGTATGCATATATTGCTTCTTTGTGTAAAAGTCATCAGTGAGCACCACAGAGTACTGCTAATTCCCATTCTAAGTTCAACACATCAATATATGGTTGCAACTATATATCAACAGGCATATGTTGAAAAGAGATCTATTATCACTTGTTACATGATCTTCTGTAACAATATAATAACAGCTAGGAATGAAAAATTGTCCTGTGATATAATTTGTATAGATTTAATTTTAGCATTTGATAGGGTCATACACAAAACACTGAACAATAAATTAGAACAACTAGGTATTGATGTACTCTTGATAAGATGGATGGCTTGCAGATAGGACATTGATAGTATCATACAGCAATTGGACAGGTGAAATTTCAGGTTGAAGACAGGGTATCCCACAGGGCTCTGTCCTAGGCCATATTTCTTTAGATTGTATATTTCAGATCTATCCTTTTCATGTGAGGGGTTCTACAGTCTTTATGCATATGATTTAAAAGTGGGTAAACTGATTACATGTGTTACTGATAGGGCATGCCTGCGAAAGAACTTGGCTAAATTGACCGTTTGAACACAGGCGAACAATATTCTTATAAATACATCAAAAACTAAGCATATGAGATTTGGGAGACGCGAATTGAAAGGTGAACATTTAATACAGCACACAATGATTAAAAATGTAGATTCATTTAAGGACCTGGGTATATGGGTAGATCCAGCTTTCAGTTTTTCTAGTCTTATCAACCAATTGGTTAATTATAGTTATAAAATTATACATTGTTTAAAAAGATTTATAAGTCTTGGAAATCAGAAATGATGAAGTTGTTGTTTGTTAGTTACATTAGACACAAACTTGAGTATGGAATAACAATATGGAAACCTTATCAGAAAACAAGTATGAGTAAACTGGAAAGAGTACAGCGGAAATATACCAAAGAGATCCGTTGATGTGAAAATTTAAGTTATTATGAAAGACTAAAATATTTGAACTTGTACAGGGTCTCATATAGACATTTAATAGGAGATCTTATTTAGATATACAGGGCATGCAGAAACAGCTACCTCTGGGAATGTTTCCGGTTATCAAGTAGAGAATCATCAGATAACCTATGTAGAAGATTCTGTGGAAATGAGAAGTGTATTAATTGGTTCTCTGAGAGAGTAGCTGATGCATGGAGTAGAATACCAAATTATATTAAAGCAAGTACCTGTTCAGATATTTTTAAGAACAGCCTTGCCACTTTATGGGAACAACTGTTTTGGTATATTGGCAGGCTAGAAGGGCATTATTGCCTGTGCATGAAATATTTGTATGCATGTATGTATTCATGTATATTAATAAATCACTATTAATTGCATACAATTTTGTCTCATTCTCATATCTCATATCACTACAATTCCTAGTGCTACTATTGTTACATCTAAAATTCTTATTTCTTCATTTTTTAAGAATTCCTATTCCAGAACATCTCATTTCCTTCTGACCAAACAATTTCACCCCCACATACTGTCTATATTGTTTTACTTTTTTTCTTTTTCAGTATATCTGGTATCTAGCAAATCAAAAACAACAATTTTTATTTTTTTACAAAATTCTGCCACCACCAAACCTCTTATTTCATTTCTAATAATATTCACATTTAATGCTAAAATTCCTATATCATTTTGTTTCCTTTTTCATATTTTACTTCCATATCTTATTTTTCTTTTCTGTCTCCCAGCAAATGATTTTTCACTCTTTCATTCTTGTTCTTCTCATATCCCAGTTTTTCTCCTTTTTTCCTCTTCACTTTCTAAAACTGCAGATCTGTTCTCTTCCCGTATGTTAAATAACCTCACTTTGAACTATTTCTTCTCTGTACCTCCTCTTTTTTTTAACCTTTCTTCAGTGTCCCCTTCTCCTATACCATTTTCTCTTTCAACATCTTCTGTAATAATATTTTCTAGAGTTTGTCTTTCTATTGATCTTTCCTCTACATCTATGGTTTCTTCTTCTAATCTGGGACAGTCAAACCAAAAGTGTCCATATTCTATATATTTTCTGCAAAAAGGCTTACAGTTTTCTACTTTATGTCCCCTCTCCTTGCATTGACCACACGTTTGTTACAGTCTTGTACTAAATGATTTTCATCCCCATAGAAAGAACATGCGTTGGGTTGACACCACTATCTAACAAATCCTGTCTTACCATTAACAGTTATTGTATTTGAAATATGCTGAATTTTCCCATCCTTAGCATCCATTGTTACCCCTACTTCTTAATCCCCAGTCCATACATTTCTTATGTCACATATATTTTTTTATTTCATGTACTTCACTACATATTGAAAGAAAAAAAAAACAGTTTTAACTCATGCTCATCCATATCTGACATCCTAAATTACACATTTCTTTTCTTTTTTTAGTTGTAGTCCCAAACTCTGAAATAGTCTTTCCATGGTTCTATTGCATTTCTTCATTTTTTCCAGCAAGTTAAAGCTTTCAAATGTCATTTCACAAAGTTATCAGTTCCCAAATTAATTATTGCTTTTGTATCTTTAATGTTAAATTCTAGTGGCAAAATAATATTATCTATAATGTCATACCTGTTCACACTGCCATCACTTTTACTTTTTATTCTTACCACTGGTCATCTTCTCTGTGACTGTTGAGAAACTACCAGTTGTTTGTTGCCTCTCAGTTCCTTCCTCTATACTTTCTTGCCCTGCTGCATGCATAACTTCTTTCTTGTAAAAAAAAAATACTGTTGCACAGGTAAACCCTGAAAACTGGCTACCTCCCAGCTGGGGATACCTCCATTATTTCCCCTTTAGCAGCAGTTGTTTGTGTTTCCAATCTCTTACTTTCTTCTTCCTGTAACACTCTCTCCACCATGTCAGTCCATCTAACTTCTTCCTTTGGTTATGCTTGGTTCATTACATTTATCAGCATTTCTGTCTCCAGTCCTCCATTTTGTAGCTCTGTAAGTTACTTCATCTCCTTCTGCTCCTTTCCTACAACACTACTGCACTCTGCTCTATCATGGGATTGCTGAACCTCAGTAGTAGCCTTCCAGCACCACCTAGCAACTTCAGAGACTGCTTCATTTCCTCTTCCTCAAAGACTAGGTGAATTTATCTGATGTGCTGGCCTGTTTTCCCTAAGTTAGCATTATTATCACTTTGGATCTGTACTGAAATGAGGCCTCTAGCTTAGTGGGACTAGCCTGGTCAACAAAGGAGAAATAAATATAATAAATTAATAAATAAATAAATAAATGTTTGAAAGGTGCACTTCTCACCCTTAATACACTTAGGTCCATCGTGTATGTATTCACGCTGCCATCATAACCATAGAGTTCTCTATATATTACCATCTGATGGGTTTATTCAGAAGTTAGATACGTTCCTCTGTCCATAGTTATTAAAATATGGTATATTTGGGCTCTGAAAATATTATTCTTAGTGAAATAAACTGGTATCTGTTGTTTGAAACAGTGGCATGTATCTAGAATTCCTTTATAATATTAGGATGCAATACCGTTGTATTTTACTTGAGACTACAACTCATTGTTTGCTCTGTGAACTTGCCTGTAGAAAACGGTTAATTTGTGTATTGTGTTATTAGTAATATTGTGGTAGTACATTTATTATGCAGTCATATTTTAACCATAGTTTCTTATTTTTCAAAGGCAAAAAATATGATAAATGAATTCTTTTTTACACAAGAAGAGGCCATAGAACAGTCAACTGAAGAACTACCAATGTTCTACTACATTGGAGGCACATTAACAGTAGAAAGCGTTTATCACTGTTTTCCTGGATTTGGAGTAGATCAGGAGAAACACCCACGCTGCCCAGATTGTTGTGGTATGTATGAATACAAATTTATTTCTGACTGTTGAAAGTGATCATTAGATTCTGTGCTGGTCATCACTCTGTTCTTTACTACTAAAATCAGGATTATATGTTCACACAAATAAAGTGCTTCCATTTTTCTTTAGGAGTTGCATATTGTTCAGCTTTGAAATCATTTTTCCATCTATCTGTATTTCTTCCTTCCCTTCTTACCTTTAAGTAGAAGAAAACCAGGTACTAGTTGAGGTCACTCTCCCTTGTTGGTCTCTGGGGTGGCCAATGGTGATGAACTCTTATATGTCTCATGTAAAGTGCAAGGCAGTGATTCCTACACTCACTCACAAAACTCCTCCTAGAGCATCTAAAAGGAATGTCTGAGTTACTATGATGCCATTTTGGAGTAGAGAGTCTAATGCTTGTCAAGAAAATGCAACCTTTTGATTCCCTATTCCTAGGTTTCAAAGATAAAGAGTTTGCAATCTAGTTTATGGCTCTCCTTCTCCATTTACTAGAACATATTATTTATTCCTGTCTTGAATTTTAATTAGTTCAAGATCATAAATAGAATTTGATCTGATATTGTCCTTTTCATTCTTCCTCAACACATGGGTTTGGATCCGATTCTCAGCTCTGACTTGGCTGCATACTCCAGACTTTGGATACACCTCTTGAGCTCCTCCCTCTATCCACAATGCCTTACTGTATCCCCAATAACTCAGATTTCATTTGCTGCCATTGTGCTCAGATGCAAGTTCCTCTCTTGAGTGAAAATTTGTGTTTTTTCGTGAGTTACTTTATTTTTCTATAAAAAATTACTTCTAAAATTATTACACCTTGATCTTTCTATCCTACCTCTTAGCTTTTGCAGGTGGAAGGCTTTCTACTATCTAGGATAGTATTTCTCTTGTACCATAGATGCTACTGTTTTTCCCCTATTACCATTTCATCAGTGTATTTTTTCCAGATTACCATTGTTGGTAATTCTTCCTTTTTCCCCCTTTTTCTTCCACAAAAAAAAACTCCCTTTCTTTCAATGTTTGTTACTATATTGCTTGGTACTTAATACTTTTCTGCTGTAATTTCTCCCATGTTGGATAAACTGACAGGTTTCAAGAAATATGCTTCTTGTGGGCACGAAATTCTGAATTCAGATCCCGAATGCATTTATTGCCTGGTCACTTGGATACTGACTGCAGTATCTGTTCTGCCTTTAACCCAAGGGCTTTGACTGACCGATGCAACAAGTTGATTTTGAAAGGCCTTATGCCTGCTACTTCAGCTTCATCTTCTGGGGCTCAAACCCCACCAAAGTTTCTATGGTTGCTGCATTGGAGCACAGAAAATGCTGCCCACCGAAGTTCCCTAGAACTTTGTCGGAGCCACCTGTCAAGAGTTGAAAAATCTCGAATTCGACATTGTCAGATCTGAAGACCCAATCTTCAAATCCGAAATCTTCTGATCCAAAATACTCAGATCCAATAATCATATCAGCTAATTCAATTGCATTTCCCTCAGAAGCCACACCCTTGGATCCAAAGCATGGCCTCTCTCAAAGAACTCACATGCCAGAGTGTTTAAAACTCAATTTCTCCTACTCTGTGCTCTCCAGTCTTAAAAAACCCTAAGAAAAATTCAAGGCCACAATCCACTGCATCCTCCAGGTCCTACAGATGTTTATCAGAAGCAGATGTGTGGAAAGGATGATGTGAACATTTCTCACAGCTCAGATCCAGGTGGGGGTCATACTGGCTCCGTCCCCTATTGGATCTGTGAGCCTTCCAGCAATGTCACCTACTATTCTTTCTCCTTCTCTGATCCATCCCACTGTTTCAGCGTCCCAGCATCTGAAAACCCTGAGAGGTTTGGAGTCGGATCCAACGAAAATCTCTAATTCAACTCGAATAGCAGTTCTGCTGTAATACCTCTGGATTGGAACAGGTCCCAGAGCCAAAGTGGTGGCATCAGATCCGTGGAGCTGGGATCAATTTTCTCTGGGACCATAGCTGTTTGGTGTGTTTCAACTCAAATGTTTTCAGATCCATCCCTGCCCCTCAGCCATGGACAATTCGGGTCTGGCTCCATCCTTGAGGTACAGATCCAAGGGTAGTCATGACTTGCTTGTACCATCAACTGCATTGGCTCCATTGCAGTTGATTAAGGCTTCTCTGGGTCAATCTGCCTTTGAGATCATAGAAAAGGCTTTTTCACTCTCAATAATGGCCTGCTCATTCCTCAGATCCAGCCTCCATTTCCTGATCGATTCTGAGCTTTGAGTTGATCAGGCCTACTCTACACGAATAGCCAATTGCAGCTAATTTCCAAGCAGTTTCTGTAGAGAAACTCACCCTCTCTTCCAATACCTCCCCTGAACACGCAACAGAGGAGGTCCATTGGATGATAATGTGCAAGAGGAGGCACGGAGATTCCCTTTGGAGCCTCTCATAGAGGATACTAATTTTGATGAAGGAATAGGGTCCCCCAGATCACCACCAGATGGTATCTCTTTTGGAGACATGTTAATGATTCTCTCCATAGGAATTGGTATTTTTGAAAGCTTCTGCTTCTTGCCCATCTACGTCCTGGGTTACCACCCCCGGCAGGTGAATTTATTGATTTGGTTTCCCACTGGTCATGGAAGGAGCCAGATAACATCCAATCCATCCCAAAGAGACCTGATAAAATTTTAGCTCCCTGAAAGATAGACCCCACTGAAGCAAAGGAGTCTCAGTAGATGCTATGATGGTGGCAGCAGCCACTAAGAAAGAGCTAGCAGAAAAGAGATATTCTGTCCATCTGCCAACCAGGGAATCTAGGGCACTAGAGAGATTCGGAAAGTGATTGTCTCGACAACCTTTGCCCTGAGTCTCTTAATTACCTGGCACAATTAACGAGACTTCAGAAAAATTTGACCAAGGACCTTTCAAATTCTCTCTCAGAGTCCATGTATGCAGAATATTTTAAACGAACGTCCTGTCAGCTGGTCACACTGTTGTTGTTTTAAATGCTTCAATGAGGTTAATCTCTCACACAGCTGAAGGCACCTCAAGAGTGGCCATTTCAGGCATTGCTCTAAGGAGATATGCCTGGATACAGTATGCGATTTTCTGGAGCCTTTTAAGACATTATTTATCAACCCCCCCCCCCCTTTGATGGCACATCCTTATTTGGGTCATCGGTAAAAGAAACGCTTACCCGCAGGAAACAAGAAGGAAAGACTCTGTCTGCCATTGGAATCAAGTTTTCTACTTCTTGACAAACATTCTCCAGGAATCAGAGTGGTGGTAAGATAATATGGTTCTAAAAATCTCAGGGACTTTTCCAAGGTCCGTGTGGGGACAACTCCTCCAGAGGCACAGGAGGAGGTTTAATGGAAGACACCACCCTATAGACAAAGGAGGTGCACAAGACCGGGGTTTCTGGGATTCCTTTGTAGATAAACCCTTCCAACACTCCTGAGTTGCTGCTCGACTGTCCAACAATAGTGGCAGTCAGGAGATGATTATCCTTGCAACCAGATGCCAGGGAAAACTTAACAGAAGATTCCTGGGTGCTAAAAATAATATCCAGAGGTTATTCCATTCCATTGTTCCAACTTCCTGTTCACAAATGTCAGAAACTTCACAATGTTCCACCCAGTCAGAGGAAAGTGTCAGCACAAGAAATGCAAAACCTGCTAGACAAAAGAATCATCCATGAGGTCCCACCAGACCAAATAGGATTCAGAACATATTCTCACATTTCTTTTTAGTGCCCAAAAAGATGGGGAACCACTGACTAATTTTGGATCTCAGCAATTTAAACCGGTATGTAAAGAAGTCAAAGTTCCAAATGGTCACAGTTCAGTCCATTCTGCCATTACTTCACAAGGATGATTGGATATGCTCCATAGATCTTCAGGATGCGTACTATCACATCAAAATAGACAGATAGTCCAGAAGACATTTACGCTTTCAGTTGGGAGCCAGCCATTACCGATTCAGAGCCCTGCCCTTTGGACTCACCACAGCCTCCAGGGTGTTTACCAAATACATGGCAGTGGTAGCTGCTCATCTGAGACTCAGAAGATTCTGAGTTTTTCCATAACTGGACAACTGGCTCCTCACCTCCTCCTACAAGCATCTTCTCCTCCAGTCCAGGGACTTGTTGGCTACTGGGGATAACAATAAATTATGCCAAATCAAAATTGACACCAGTCCATAGCCTGGAGTTCGTTGGTACACATCTGAATACAACAACACAAATAGCATAACTACCATTTCATTGTATATCCACACTCAGGTATCAGATCCATCTGCTTATTTCCTCCCACCCCACCCCCCCACCAGGTCAGTTCTTCAAGCAACAGGATCTATGGCAGCAGCCATTGTATTTCTTCCTTTAGCATGACTTTTTATGAGTGCTCTTCAATGGACTCTAGCTGTTCAATGGTCTATTCTTCAACAGCCCTTATCCTTTCCATCCAAACTTACACCTGTTTGCAAACATCACATCAGCTGGTGGATCCAGTCAGACAACATTCACCTCTGATACCTCTGGATCGGAACAGGTCCCAGAGCCAAAGTGGTGGCATCAGATCCGTGGAGCTGGGATCATTTTTCTTTGGGACCACAGCTGTTTGGTGTGTTTCAACTCAGATGTTTTCAGATCCATCCCTCCCCCTCAGAGCCTCAGCCATGGACAATTCGGGTCTGGCTCCATCCTTGAGGCACAGATCCAAGGGTAGTCATGACTTGCTTGTACCATCAACTGCATCGGCTCCATTGCAGTTGATTAAGGCTTCTCTGGGTCCATCTGCCTTTGAAATCATAGAAAAGGCTTTTTCTCTCTCAATAATGGCCTGCTCATTTCTCAGATCCAGCCTCCATTTCCTGATTGATTCTGAGCTTTGAGTTGATCAGGCCTACTCCACAGGAATTGCAAATTGCAGCTAATTTCCAAGCAGTTTCTGTAGAGAAACTCACTCTCTCTTCCAATACCTCCCCTGAACATGCAACAGAGGAGGTCCATTCTACGATAATCTGCAAGAGGAGGCACGGAGATTCCCTTTGGTGCCTCTCATAAAGGATACCAATTTTGATGAAGGAATAGGGTCCCCACATCTCCACAAGATAGTATCTCTTTTGGAGACATGTTAGAGATTCTCTCCATAGGAATTGGTATTTTTGAAAGCTTCTGCTTCTTGCCCATCTACGTCTTGGGTTACCACCCCCGGCAGATGAACTTATTGATTTGGTTTCCCACTAGACATGGAAGGAGCCAGATAACATCCAGTCCATCCCAAAGAGACCTGATAAAATTTTAGCTCCCTGAAAGATAGATCCCACTGGAGCAAAGGAGTCTCAGTAGATGCTATGGTTGTGGCAGCAGCCACTTAGAAAGAGCTAGCAGAAAAGAGATCTTCTGTCCATCTGCCAACCAGGGAATCTAGGGCACTAGAGAGATTCGGAAAGTGATTGTCTCGACAACCTTCACCCTGAGTCTCTTAATTACCTGGCACAATTAATGAGACTTCAGACAAATTTGACCAAGAACCTTTCATATTCTCTCTCAGAGTCCATGTATGCAGAATATTTTAAACAAACCTCCTCTCAGCTGGTCACTCTGTTGTCTGTTTCAAATGCTTCAAGGAGGTTAATCTCTCACACAGCTGAAGGCACCTCAAGAGTAGCCATTTCAGGCATTGCTCTAAGGAGACATGCCTGGATGCAGCTATGCGATTTTCTGGAGCCTTTTAAGACATTATTTATCAACCCCCCCCCACCCCCTCCACCCCTTTGATGGCACATCCTTATTTGGGTCATCGGTAAAAGAAATGCTTACCCACAGGAAACAGGAAGGAAAGACTCTGTCTGCCATTGGAATCAAGTTTTCTACTTCTTGACAAACCTTCTCCAGGAATCAGAGTGGTGGTAAGATAATATGGTTCCAAAAATCTCAGGGACTTTTCCAAGGTCCATGTGGGGACAACTCATCCAGAGGCACAGGAGGAAGTTTAATAGAAGGCACCACCCTATAGGCAAAGGAGGTGCACAAGACCAGGGTTTCTGGGATTCCTTTGTAGATAAACCCTTCCAACACTCATGAGTTGCTGCTCGACTGTCCAACAATGGTGGCAGTCAGGAGATGATTATCCTTGCAACCAGATGCCAGGGCAAACTTAACAGAAGATTCCTAGGTGCTAAAAATAATATCCAGAGGTTATTCCATTCCATTGTTCCAACTTCCTGTTCACAAATGTCAGAAACTTAACAATGTTCCACCCAGTCAGAGGAAAGTGTCAGCACAAGAAATTCAAAACCTGCTAGACAAAAGAATCATCCATGAGGTCCCACCAGACCAAATAGGATTCAGAACATATTCTCACATTTCTTTTTAGTGCCCAAAAAGATGGGGAACCACTGACTAAGTTTGGATCTCAGCAATTTGAACCGGTATGTAAAGAAGTCAAAGTTCCAAATGGTCACAGTTCAGTCCATTCTGCCATTACTTCACAAGGATGATTGGATATGCTCCATAGATCTTCAGGATGTGTACTATCACATCAAAATAGACAGATAGTCCAGAAGACATTTACGCTTTCAGTTGGGAGCCAGCCATTGCCAATTCAGAGCCCTGCCGTTTGGACTCACCACAGCCTCCAGGGTGTTTATCAAATACATGGCAGTGGTAACTGCTCATCTGAGACTCAGAAGATTCTGAGTTCTTCCATAACTGGACAACTGGCTCCTCACCACCTCCTCCAAGCATCTTCTCCTCCAGTCCAGGGACTTGTTGGCTACTGGGGATAACAATAAATTATGCCAAATCAAAATTTACACCAGTCCATAGCCTGGAGTTCGTTGGTACACATCTAAATACAACAACACAGATAGCATAACTACCATTTCATTGTATATCCACGCTCGGGCATCAGATCCATCTGCTTATTTCCTCCCACCCCCCCACCCCTGCCAGGACAGTTCTTCAAGCACCAGGATCTATGGCAGCAGCCATTGTATTTCTTCCTTTAGCATGACTTTTTATGAGTGTTCTTCAATGGACTCTAGCTGTTCAATGGTCTATTCTTCAACAGCCCTTATCCTTTCCATCCAAACTTACACCTGTTTGCAAACATCACATCAGCTGGTGGATCCAGTCAGACAACATTCACCTAGGATGACTTTTATTCTACTGACCCCAATGGCCACAGTGACTACTGATGACTACCAACTGGGGTGTGGGGGGCATTTCCTGGGAAGGGCAGTCCAAGACATGTGGTCCCCACAAGAGCCCAACCAGTATATCAAAGTATTAGAAATGGGAGCAGTTCTATTTGCATAGCAGACATTTCAAAATGCTCTTCCTCTAGGGACTATTGCAATTCAGACTGAAAACATGTCTGTAGTGCAGTATATCAGCAAACAAGAAGGAATTCAATCTTACGCCCTCTGCAGAGAAGCCATGAGAGTGTGTGAATGGGTGATCTCCTCAGACCATTTTCTAGTTGCAATGCACATACCAAGAAAAAAACAATGTGTTAGCTGACAAATTAAGCAGGTCCATTCTGATACTTCACAAATGGTCTCTCAGTCAATCGGTGGTGGAAATGATTTTCCATCATTGGGGCCAACCTTGCTACGACCACTTTGTGTCCTCCAACAACAAGTGTAGCAGGTTCTTTGTTCTTATTCACCCTCAGGAGGAGTCACTGAGAGATGCTCTAGTCCATGTTTGGCCCTCTGGTCTTCTTTATGCTTATCCCTCTCTTCCCTTGATTCCCAAATTTCTGCAGAAAGCAAGTTGGCTGAAGAGCTCAGTCATCCTCATGCCCACTTCTGGCCTCGACAGGTGTGGTTCCCCATCCTATTGTCTCATCTTCATTATCCTCCATGGATACTGGAACCATCTCTGGATCTCCTCTCCCATTCATCAGGAATGAAACATCCCAACGTTCAGGCCGTCTAGCTAACTGCATGGTTTCTCCACTTCCAGTATTGATTAGACAGCCCAGGCTATCTTCCCCAGTATGTACCATTACTTTATCCTTGCAAAAAGACTCTACTAAGAGAGTTTATAAGACCAAGTGGAAAAGATTCTCCCTTTGGGATTTGAAAAATTATGTTAATCCCTTTTCTGGTCCAGTTTCTGCAGTACTTGATTTTTTGGGAATTCTTTTTAAAAGAAGCAGCTAGTTTTTCTATGATTAAGCTACAATTAGCAGCCATTTCTAGATTTCATATAGGAGACAAAATTATTCACTGGCTTCTTCCAAATTGTGCAAAGTATTTTTAAAAGGCATTTTTTTCTCAAACCACCAATAAAGGATCCTTCACCTCCTGGGATCTGACTGTTGTGCTATAAGGTCGAACGAAGAAACCTTTTGAACCTTCAGCAAAAACTGATCTAAATTTCCAGTCATGGAAAACAGTCTTCTTAGTAGATATTACTCCCACAAACAGAATCTCTGAACTCCAGGCTCTTTCTTCAGACACCTTACATTATTTTCCACAAAGACAGCGTTATCTTATGGACATACCCTTCCTTTTTACCGAAAGTAGCTTCTGAAACAAACATTAACCAATCCATTTATTTAACAGTCTTCTTTCCAAAATTGTCAGATTATGGAGAATATAGGTTTCATCTCCTTGATGTACACAGTTACATTTTTATCTTGACAGGAAAAAACACATCAGAAAATCAGATAAGCCATTTGTTTCCTTTTCAACAAAAAAGACTGTTTCCTAGTTTCTAAAGTCACTTTAGCCAAATGGATCACTGATTATATTTCTTGGATCTGTTCTCAACAAGCATTCCCATACCAAAACCTCTCAAGGCTCATTCAACCAGATCCATGGCTTCTGCTTTTTGGTCAAGAAAATCTACTGATATTTGCACAGCAGCCACATGGTCCAATGCTCATACCTTTCTTACTCATTACCAATTGGATCTTATATCTAGAAATTAGAGCCTGCTTTAGCTCAGTGGTACTCCAGAATATCCTTTTTTAATTTCTCCAAATCTTTTAGGTTTCTAACACCATGACAGGAATGGACCCCATTCCTAAGTCAAAGTACGATTAATGTTCATGAAATTAGTATTGTTTCACTCTTCGATGTCAGACAAAAGTGCTCTTCGCAGCAACCACAATGTGCAAAGTAATGGCTCTTTCTGCAATTCATACAGAGTTACATGCATTGACAACATATCTAAATATGATTGTAGATTCTTTTTTATAAGACCCATTGCTCCTACTACTATTGGAACTATTTGGGTATCTTTCTTCCACATTGCTCTCGTTTCTGCTTGCAAATCCTGATATTTTATGACTTTGTGTCACTCTGTATGCAGGACACTGTAGACACTCTGTGTGGTGATTTCAATGATCAATGCTATTTTTGTCTTCTTTTCTTGGACCACTATATCCAGTTTTCTAGCATCTGTCTTTTGAACTGTTGGTAATGGATGATCCCATGTGATGTAGACGTCATCATTTTCTGTGATGCCTCTAATTTCTCTCTTAATCGTTTTGTATATCTTGTGTCTGGAAATTCTGTGCTTTTTGTATAATAGTAACAATACATAATTTCTTTCTTATCCTCACTAGTCCACTCTGTCATCTTTATGGCTCTTCTTTGGCCTATCAGTTTTTGTGATTTTTGTGGACTGCTACATCCTTCTACAACAGGGGGGGTGGTATCCTCCCCCTGGGCCTGGTCTGGCCCCATTGTAGGAATATTTCCGTATTTTGAGGATTCTACAGTAATTTTTTTCCAGCCCTGGCACCAGTGTGCCTACCAGGATTGGGCACTTTTTTATCCTGGGTCTTGTGCGCCCAGCTATCTCTTTTAATTTTTGAACTACTTCTGTCCATAATATATGCTTTATAAATCCAGTCTATATATCAGTGTCGCCTTGGTGAGATTTTGTAGAAAACAGGGTTCACTTCATGAAGATACTTACCAAGACTTGAGGATGAATTCAATTTCAGCAACACTACTCTCCTTTGCTTGCTGAGTTTCATCTCTCCATTTGGACCCCTCCATGAGGGCCACCCAGCGTCAATGTAGCTGGGGACTCTGTCCCATGTGTTGAGGAAGAATGAAAAGGACAACATCAGATTTAAAAAAGTTATGTACTCACCATAACTAGGCATTTGTGTTGTCTATTTTCATTCTTCCTCAACCCCTCCTCATCCACCCCCTTCCTTATATCTACTGCAGAAACCTGTTGGACTGTTTTTGGAAATTACAGTTCCGGGTTTGAGCCATTTCTTTTTCTGATATCAATTCCTGTCTCTGTCTAGTTATAGGACCCTTATGGCAACAAACTCGATCTCCACTGCAGTAGTGGGGATGGACAAAGGCATTATGGGTAGAGGAAGGAGCTTGACAGTTTGCTCCAAAGTCTGGAGTATGTGGCTAAATCGGATCCAAGAATCAGATCAAATCCATGTGTTGAGGAAGAATGAAAATGGACAACACATATGCCTAGTTATGGTGAGTACATAAAGTTTAATTTTCTTTTTTGCCATTAATCTATATATATATATGTGTGTGTGTGTGTGTGTGTGTGTGTGTGTGTGTGTGTGTGTGTGTGTGTGTGTGTGTGACTGAACCAATTGGTCATTATTTCTTACAGCTTCTCTGGTGTTATTTTCTTCTTCAGTGGACTGACCACCACTATCACTGGCAATGTGGAGTGCAGTAGTATCATCAGTGCCCAAGTTATCCCTGTTGGTTCCATCAACATCTAAGCTTCTACAGTATATTATGCTGAAATTGGTATCACTGAACTACCCATCACTGGGAATATTGTGCCACAGTTTCATCTTCTTTTCTAATGCCACTTTTTTTGGCTGCTGGTTTAGTTAGCAGTCCCTGCTCTTTTTCACCTTTCTGTGCCTCATCACCAATTTTTTTTTTTTGCTTTTCTTTTCTCTTTTCTTTTTTATTGCTTGCTGTAGTGTTCGAACAGCTTTAGTTAGTCTTAAGACAGAGATGCTCAGCAACTCACTCACTTCTTATTCAGTTGCAGCCACTCTGTAATAGTGGTCCTTACTTGGATCATCCCTTCTATCTGGCACAGAAACATCCAAAGACTGCATTATTTAAGGCTGTTTCCAGTTTTTCAGGTACATGAAGTCAGTCCTTCATTTCTATGCCCTGGTCTTGGATCCTGGAAAGATGCTGCATCTAATTTGGCTTTGTATCAAAACTTCATTTTTTTCTTTTCTCCCTGAGATCCTTCCATTGCCAGTATTTCTAGTAGTTGCCCGTTATAAGTACATATATGAAATATACAATAAATATTAGACTTCTGACCTTTTCCATCCATACTTACAAGTTGCACCTGACTGTACACAAATAACTACCATTCATTAAGTTTACTAGGCAGTAGCATAGCTAGGGCAGGGCAATAGGAGGAATTGTCCTAGATTCCCAGATGCAGAGTGTTGAGGGGGCTTGGCCAACCATTCTGGATCTTTTTTTTATGCAATACCAGCTTTTAAAAGTGGGTATTTTATTTACGGTCAGTCCTGAGTGCTGTAATGCTCCTTGTATATTCTAAACTGTAGTAACTGCTTGCTACATTGTAGCAAGCTTTTGCTACAGTTTAAAAGTTAAAAAAGATTTTTTTTTAAATGAAACCTGAGCACGGTACTGCTGTGTGCAGGCATGGTATAAAATGTAGCAAGCAGTTTGCTGTAGTTTAAAAGAAGAACATTTTTTTTGACTAAACCATGAGCACAGTAGTGCTGCATGGAGGCAGGGTATAAACTGTAGGTGCTGTTTGTTGCATTTGCAGCAGGCAGTTTGCTACAGTTTAAAAGGAGAAATTTTCTTTTTTCAATAAAATGTGAAGGAGGGTCAGGGGTAGGGCACATAAATGGGACCTGAATGACTGGGGCAGGAGGGAGAAGCATGAACCTGGCCACCTTGTAGATGTGTGGAGGTGGTGTAGGGGTGGAGTAGATCTGACTGTAATAAGCTGGCTTATTACAGTAAAGTGTTTTGTTTTATAGTTTTCATTTGAAGTGGGAGGGGGTTGATTGTATTTTTAATAAGCCAATCACTAATTACAGCTAAGTGCTTTTTATTTTTTTGCTCTTCACTTGAAGACCTGAGGGCATAGAGTGCGAGTACTAAAAAATAAGTCTTGCTGTGTTTGTTCACAGACATAAAACACAAAGACACTGGAACATAGAAGTGATATAAAACCTTTTATTAGAGCAATATATGTTTTGAAATTACAATTTCTGGCTGGCAGGAGTCCTTTGTTGGGAGTTAAGTTACTGATATTAATCTGATATGCTTAAACATCCAGTTGTGCCTAGAAAGAGAAGCACATCAGCTATTTCCAGCTTTCAAATAAGACACTTGAAAAATGCCAGTGTGGAAAAACATGGTCACCCAAATTTGCAAATGGAGAAGGATCACATGGGAAAGCTCATTAACAACTTATACTTTTAATTCTCTGTGCTTAAACAGCAGGCACAAATCACTGCAGTGATATTATCACAATGCATTAATAGGAAGCAGACATTTTTCAGTTTAAACTGAAGTGACCACAGAGAAACTCTAGTTGTGCTTCACCCCCCAGTTACACATTAATTTGTCAGAAGGTATCAGTGACAAAGCAGTTAGAATTGGAGGGGGGGAGATACAGCTGTTTCAAAGTGGCAACCAGACAGTATAATTCTGATTTACAAACAGATGCTCAAGCTAGAATTTTGGACATACTTTTAGATAAATGAATGCCTTTCTTCAGAGGATAATCTTGTAGCATAATGTATAACTACTCCTCACATATATCAACCATCTTTCAGACACTTTTTTATTAACATTCAATTATCCACTATTGTTGTTTAATCATTTAGTCAAATCTGACTCTTTGTGTTCCTCAAAAATTTTAGCACACCAGGTGTATATTCATTCTAATTACTTCAATAAAACACTCTCAGGTGGATTCAATAAACCTTACATGATAATATTTACCATGTGCATGTTGCAGTGCGATGCACACATAGCTGAGAAGACTTTTAGATTCAGTAAACTTCACGTAGCGGCACCCAGTAGCGCACACTCAGGCAGAAATACAGAAATTTTCATGGCATGCAAATTACAGCATAAGTAGCTGAATGTTATGCTATTAAACCAACACAACATGGTGGAGTGATTCAACAACCTGTAAAACAACTGTGTAGACTCCGTGTTTGTGTTAGTCATGTATTCCAAAACCTTCTGAATTCAGTCACGGGAATGAGTCTACATGGAAACAAGAGTAAGTAAAAGCTCTTACATTTGTATAGAACTGCCCTTAACATGCAACACTACACACATTTTGACCTAATTACACAGGGTGGATGCTAGAAAATCAGTGTAACAATCATAATAATGTCATTTGAAGTGCCATGACATAAATGCAGCTTCTCTCCCCCACCCCAAAATGAAGAATATGAAGAATATACTTGTAAGTAATGCAGGCTGCTAAAATGTGTAATCCTCCATGAAACAGGGTATAATACTGTAATGTAACCATATGCAAGATGTAGTTTATGTATGTTTCTGTTACAGCATTGGGCTCCTGTGCAGTTTCCCTGCCTACACAGTTACTAACCATGTAGACTCTAGGTTGTCAGCATGGTGAAGATGTAAATGAGGTCAAAACTCATTAGAATTGTTGAATCACAAAAAAGAGTAACCATGCAGGGATGTTCACTTTGTGTATGCACTTCCACAATGTTCATGTTGAATGCATGGCAACAGTGAATGCTGACATCAGGAGGGTGTGTCAGGTATACTTGCAGAGGTGAACATGTAGGGCTATGAAGGGTGAAAGTGCATGTAAGCAGTGCATAATTCCTAAGTTCTGTGTCATTGTCATTATTTGTTTGTTAAAGTGTGTGGTCCCTGTCTGGTTTACTGTTTTTTTTTTTTTTTTTTACTTTTAACAGCGCGGTGGTGGTGCTGCGGTAGCATTGTCGTCTCACAGTAAGACGCTGTCCGGTTCGATTCTCAGCTCGAGCGTCTTCTGTGTGGAGACATGCATGAATGGGCGTACCTTTGTTGAAGGTTGTGCGTCAGGGCTGGTAACTCGTAACGTAAAAATCAACTACCAATCATTAGCGGACCGGAGTTCCGCTCTGGCGACCCCTAACCGGGAAAAGCCAAAAGACACAACAACAACCATTGTTTTGTTTGCATGGTGCAGCACGTAGCACAACCACAAGAAACAGAGGAATGAATGTCAAGTTTCTCTGTGTTGTTATGTAACTATTCTTATGGCAGCACATATATGTGCTAGGGATGGAATATAGATGGTCATGGGTACGACTCCAGGGTGTGCAACCTTTCCTTCACTTTTTATGGTTCATATGGAGAAAATATCAAATATATGCAAGTTATAGCATAAACAGGTGAACTGCATGTTACTCAAGCAATCCAACTATTAAATCCAGCTATTAAACAATGTATAAAGTATCCATGGAGCCTTCATCCTCGTTTTTCATTTATCTTCAATACCATTGGAGTAGAAACAATGACATTTTTACTGACACAGTGCTAAGGGCTGCTGCAGCTATTCTACATCTGCATGTGCTAGAGGCTGAAGCCAGTGCTGCTGTTGTTGCTAACAATAGGCCTATGCTGGGAAGGAGAAGAGTGCTCAGACCCAGGATAAATTTCCTGGTGTACATGAGCTGGAAATTGTAGAGTGTTACAGGGTAGACAGGGACACATTACAAGAAGTCCATGAGCTCTGCTGCCCTCATCTCAAAACCAGACCCAACTGACGGGAACCCATCCCAGTGGAAACTAAGGTATGTGTAGCCCTTAGAATATTAGCTACTAGCACCTTTCAAAGACCAGCTGGGGACATAATGGGTATGTCACAAGCATTAACCTCCAGGATCCTCCATCAATTTCTGGATGCTATGCTCATACATGCCAGTGAGCACTTAATTTTTCCCCATACTTCTGAAGAGAGGGCCAGAAATATGGAACTGTTTTACTGTGTAGCGCACTACCCTGAGGCACTGGGCACCATAGATTGCACTCATGCACATATTAAGGCACCACCTGGTGAGCAGGGTAGAATGTATATTAACCCCAAGGGATACCACTCCATCAACTGCCAAGTTGTGTGTAATGCCCCGGGAAATATCTTGAATGTGTGTGGTGGCAACCTTGGCAGTCATCATGACTCCAATATCTGATACACATCACAGCTGTACCAGATGTTTGCTGGGGGGAAATCCCACAGGGCCATTTACTGGAGGATGCTGGCTATGCCCCTGGAACTATGGCTGATGACATCCATCAGAAGTGCACACACGCCGATGGACGAACAATATAATAAGGCACATGCTCAAGCTAAAAACATCATAGAGTGTGTGCTTGGGCTTCTGAAGTCATGGTTCCTGTGCCTAGATATATCCAGTGGAGCTCTGCAGTATAATCCATGCACATGTACACAAATATTCACAGTATGTGCTATGCTTCACAATCTAATCCTGAGGAAACATCTGCAGTAGGATCAGCAAGGAGAAGGGACACACATCCCCCAACCAATGTCTAGGTCACCACAGCCATAGTCAGAAGAGGACTCAGAGGAAGAACCCTCAGCTGCTGTCCCTGTAGGCAGACATAGGTGTGCTTAGTATGCCCTTGTTTTGGTTAAGAGACAATGCATAGCACATTCAGTGACCATGTAGGGACTTAATACCTTTCTCCTACTCACATACATATAGTCAAATTGATGCCAGGCAATTCACACAACCTTTACCTCCCCATGTATTGGCTGTGTACTGCTTGCATCAGACAGAGTCAGCCCTAAACTAAAGGTGTGTCAATTGCTGCATTTGCAAGGTAAGTCCTGACCCTAGTGTGTATTCTTTAATAATAATATGGCATATCCTTGTATATTCTAACTTGGTACAGTAAGCAAGTAATTAATGGTGGATTTGTACAGAAAGTGCCTTAACATGTGACACAAGACACTTATTTTACTTATATTTGTCCATTAGTAATTAGTAGGCCTTAGGCATGAAAGATTCACACAGTCATACCTCTGAAGAATTATGATGTTCCCTGCATTATCTCAGTTTAGCACCATACCTTTGTATTGGTAAATCATTAAAGACAGATGTTAGAAAGTGCTGATACGCATTGCAGTTCAGGCTTCAGACTTATTTGTGTCATAACAGTAATTGAGCTTTGTTCCCCCTACCCAAAAGAGGAGTGTACCCTTGTCCCTGCCATAACAGTAACTCAGCTATGCTACCCCCAAAGGAACAGCATATGTGTATTTGTGCCATCCAGCCTGGACTACATTTGTTGGCAACTGCATGTCATAGTATTCCCAGTTAATACCATCTCACATGTTAAGACCAATGATGTAGAATGGCTTACACACTGCATGTGTTAGATAACTGATGAATGATCAAGAAACACAGAAGGGTAACACAGATCTGTATATTTGTAAGCATAATTATGACAGCTTGTGTGATCACTAACTGCTCTATGTCCAAATATAGTAAAGAGAATTAAATGTACAAATCACAGTTGATGGTTTGATAGCAGTGTACATTCTGATGCAGTTAGTTGTGTAAAGAATGGCTTTCCATTTCATTGATGCAAAGCTGTTTGTGTGGCCAAGAGGACTTAGGCATCCCTCCTGTTTTCTGAAGCTGTATTAGTGTGAGGGTTCAAATCCTAACATATTTAGAAATCTGTGATGTGTACTATCACACTTTACTGTGCTTTTACAGATTTTATGTATGTGTTCCTTAGTTTTAGTATCTTGTCCTATTTGTCTTCTTTTAATTCCAGTTTTGCATGATACACAGCATCCTGAAAAAATGTTTGGCTAAGCGTATCTTGTTTGTGTGATGTGCAAAATTGTGGAAACAGGGGAAAACCAGATTTCCTAGAAAGCAGACATCCAAAGATAGAAAATGTGTACATTCAATTAATGCTCTTAGCCATTGCAGAAAGCCAGCCTGGAGTACAGATGGGACCGGGGTATAGTAGGAAGCATTAACAATGTGTCTCTCATTTGCCCACTGCTTCCCAGTGCACAAACAGGCCTAGCTCCCGTGTGTGTACACTTTGTTAACCAGCAAGCAAATGCAAGGCTTGTTGTACTATGGAACTGTATATATGATATTTTATCATTGCTTTTTATTGTCCAGTTTCTTTGTATGATATAAAACTACATGTGGAAACACTGCAAACTAAGGGCACAATATAACTATATGTCATAATTTTACAATACATCCACCCCCCCCCCTAAAAAAAAAACACCCCTAACAAGCACTATAAACCCTGGGGTCTCATTACCTTTTTCACACATATATCAACCACAATACAAAGTGTTATACAATAATGTTGTGTGCTCACTCATGGACAGTGCCACTTGGTAGTGCTGACAGCCTTGCTCTGCAAAACTCAAACAGCCAAACATGTTCAGTAAGGGTACTTGTGTTGTTACACAGCTAGGCTTCCAAATAGTCTACTGCTATTATGCTACTAGCCTCAGATAACACTATGAAGCAATGTACCTATGCAGGCCACACAACCTCTTGTCTCCCACATGGCCTGTCAATGTCATCTACTATAAGTTGACCTGCAGTCCTGTTAAAATCAGACTTGTGCTGTGGCGTGTGTGATAAGTATTGTGTTTTGTAGTCTGCATCTTCTGATAGGTAGGGGTTCTGTTCTCACTATAGTAAACAGTGTGTGTGTGTGTGTGTGTGTGTGTGTGTGTGTGTGTGTGTGTGTGTGTGTGTGTTTGTGTCTACACAGGAGAGCAGAAGTGTGTATCCCACAGTTACCTCTCCAGTGGCATGGCTTGCCAGTTTCTTAAGACTTGCAGAAGCCTACACATCCATTTCATCCAGGCCTCCCAATCTCTTGTCTCCCACATGGCCTGTCCATTTCATGCAAGCCTCCCAACCTCTTGTCTCTCACATGGCCTGTCAATGTCATCTACTATAAGTTCACCTGCAGTGGCACATGCAATAAGTATTGTGTTCCATTTTCTGGTAGGAGTTCTATACACATTGAAGTCAACTCTGTGTGTGTGTGTGTGTGTGTGTGTGTGTGTGTGTGTGTGTGTGTGTGTGTGTGTGTGTGTGTGTGTGTGTGTGTCTACACAGAAGAGCAGAAGTGTGTATCCCACAGTCACCTCTCCAATGGCATGGCTTGGCAGTTTTTTGAGACATGCACAAGCCTACACATCCATTTAATGCAAGCCTCCCAACCTCTTGTTTCCCACATGGCCTGTCAATGTCATCTACTGTAAGTTCACTTGCAGTCCTGACAAAACCAGACTTGTGCTTTGGCGCGTGCGATAAGTACTGTGTTCTGTAGTCGGTGTACTTAGATGATAGGTAGGGGTTTATTTCGCACTGCAGTCAATGGGGTTTGTGTGTGTGTGTGTGTGTGTGTGTGTGTGTGTGTGTGTGTGTGTGTGTGTGTGTGTGTGTGTGTGTGTGTGTGTGAGAGAGAGAGAGAGAGAGCTGTTGTTAGACTTTGCAGTGAGCATTTTTAGCAGCCTGTGGGACACTGCTATCTTGTCCTGGACAGACACGTGTCTGTCATTACTAGGTTATACAGTAAGGAAAAAAACTACTGTTTACAAATACAAAAGTGAGAACCAAAAACTTGGAAGACCACCCTCATCAGCCTAAATAAGCAAATAAGAGAACTTGTGCAATCTCTAACCCCAGCCCTTATTTTCTCTTTTGCTTTTTATTTTCCCCATAGCACAGCTGGGTAGGCCTGGCCTAAGGGATCCACTTGCCCTATCTCCACTGGCTATGGCACCAAGGCTCAGCACATCTGAGCTGCAACCTGGTAGCACCCCTTGTGCTTCCACTGCACTACCTGGCCCCTCAGATACTTGTGCCCTGGAGGACAGCCCTGTGGTTCCCTCTGGGAGCATTGACAGAGGGCGTGGATGTTCTTCATCTCACATTGCTGCAGTCCTAACACTTGGGTAGTCCGCTGTCCCCCGGTCGGCCCGAATATCAGAGTATAAGGCTGACGTTGGTCAAGGCGCATTTGACTGACATCAGAACGTCAGGGTACAAATGCGCATGACCGACGTCATATCCTCAGTCTTTTTTGCCGCATGGTCCGATGCAGAAGCAGTGTTGCAAGTGCCGTTCAGCGTTCTGAAATTTTTCGAATTCGGAGTTTCAGACCGAAGTCAGAGTTGGTTAAGTACCCCGTTGGGGAATATTTTGTTTTTTTCTTGCCTCAGTGGTTTACCGGATGTCAGAAAAAGTGAATAACTGTATTTCTTGTGGGAAACAGATTCCGCATAGGGACTACCATAATTTGTGTATACCTTGTTTGGGACCTGAGCACGACGTTGTTGGGTGTCGCTTTTGTGCTAGGTTTAATAAACGCACTATAAAGCGAAGATTGGATTGTGCCAGGTTGGTCTTTGGGAAGCGGTGCAATTACAATATGCCGTCGGATGCTCCAGCGCCGGCTTCCTCAAAGAAGCGCAAGGACAAGGCAGTTAAACCTAGGTTAGAGGAGTCGTCCGAACCGGACGCCGGTTCTTTAGAGGCGTCAGGGGAACCTGTGGTTCCGTTGGAGGCCTCTCTGGAGTCCCAGGGAGAAACTTTGATTTTACAGGATGTGGCCTCCCAGGAGGCAGGTCAGGCTACAGGGGCTTCTCAGATTACTTTACTCCCCTCCCTTCCTAAGGTGTCTAGGCCCTCTCTTTCTGCTTCCAAGGCTTCTCCTAGAGGCAGGTCTAGTTTAGCTACTGTGGGTGTCACTCCTAGTTCTTCAGGTTCTGTGCCCAAGAAGCACATGCTTAAAATGGCAGAAGATTTAATTACTTTAATTAGAGGCTCTATGCCCCCTCCTGATAAGAGGCCTAGGATGGAGCCAGTGTTGGGGGATTATGAGCAGGCTTCGGATGTGTCTGAGTCTTCGGCTGAAGACTTGCAGGAGTATTCTCATTATTCTGATTCTGATGTGGATGATTCTACTCCTTCTGCTTCTCCTCCTGAGGATTTTTCTTTTTCAGAGACCCTTCACTCCATGAGAGAGCACTTTAAATGGGAAGGTCAGGACTTCTCTGACTCCAGGAAAAGGCTTAGGGAATTTTTGTTTTTACCCCAGCATAGGCCTTTGGCTATACCTCCTGTTTTGAATGTGGTGGATGATGTGTTTGCAGAGGCTTCTCTTAATCCTGATTCTTTGCCTCCTGCTCCTGTTAAACCAGATAGGTATTACAGGGTGCCTGAAGCTCATAAGTATCTTTTAAGAGTCCTAGGGCAGACCCTGAAACTGTTAGCCAGGGGCCTAAGGGTGTTAAGGCTTCTGTTGTCAAGAATCCGGTTCCTGCAGATAAAGAGGCCAGGGCCTTGGATAGATGGGGAAAGAAAGTTTATACTTCTTCCACTCTAGCCATGAGAGCTTTGAATTGCCAGTTTCACATGTTAAAATATCAAAATTATCTCCTTTCACAGTTGAAATCTAAGGTTGATGCTCTGGCGGAAGGTATTGATTGTAAAGAGTTACAGGATTTAGTGCATGTTTCTGAACAGGTGGGTAAGCATTCTTTGCAATGTGGTTTTGATGCTGTACAGGCCTCCTCTAGGGTGGCTGCCACTGGGTCAGTTCTTCGCAGGCATGCCTGGCTGAGGGATCAAAATTTATCTGACCATGTTAAAACTAGGATTTTGGATGCCCCTTTGCAATCTGATGTCTTGTTTGGTTCTCCTGTTGAGGCAGTTTTAAAGAAAATGGAAGACAAGGCTAAGTCTATGCAGACTGTAAAAGATTTTTTGCAGGTTCAGCCTCCAAAGTTTAGTAGAAATTGGCCTACTAAGGGGTGGACGTATCCTTCTTATGATTCCCAGTCTAGGGGTAGATCTAGACGTGGCAGGGGCAGAGGTCAGGGCTCTTTCAGGCCTAGAACTGGGGGTTCTCCTGCACAGTCTTCGGGTGAGGGCAGGGGTCAGTCCTTTCGTAAACAGACCCAATGACCTACCTTTTCAGCTGCCAGAACCTTCTCGCCTGGCAGCACCTTTGGGAGGAAGGTTGGCACTTTTCAAAGAAAATTGGAGTTTGATTACCCAAGACAGATGGGTGTTGGATATCATACATCACGGTTACAGGTTTTATTTCCATACCTTGCCTCCTTTCAAGGGCATGCCAGACATTCCTCCTCAACAAAGAATAGAGGCTCACAAGCAGATTTCTCTGTTACTTCAAATAGGGGCCATACAGCCGGTTCCTATACCAGAAAGGGGCCTAGGATTTTATTCTCGCCTGTTCCTTGTACCAAAAAAGGGGAACACGTGGAGACCAATTTTGGATTTGTCTATCCTCAACACTTATCTGGACATTCCCAAATTCAAAATGTTGACGTTACAACAACTTTTACCTCTGCTGGGCAAGGATCACTGGATGGTAACTTTGGATCTCAAGGAGGCTTACCTTCATGTTCCTATCAGACTAAGTTGCAGGAAATATCTGCGTTTTCGGACTGGGACTTCTCACTATCAGTTCTCTGCATTGCCCTTTGGCTTATCTACTGCGCCCAGAGTATTTACGAAAGTTCTGGCTCCAGTGATAGCTTTCTTCAGGCTAAAAGGAATACAAATCTATCCTTATTTGGACGATTGCCTGATTCTGGCTCAAGGAAAGGAAGAGCTTCTTCGTCATTTGGAATATGTCATAGCAGTGCTAAGATGCCTGGGGTATTCTGTGAACGAAATAAAGTCCAGTCTAGTACCCTCTCAAGACATGTGCTTTCTGGGTGTAAGACTGAATACAGCATCCCAGATGGCCTTTCTAACCCCGGACAAACAAAAGAATCTTTCCCTTTACTTCCATCATCTTTCTCTTCAGTCCGGGCTGACTGCAAGGACAGTCCTTCAAGCCTTAGGGTTCATGGCATCTTGTATTCTGGTGCTTCCCAATGCCAAACTGCATATGAGGAAGTTGCAATGGTATCTCAAAAATGTATGGACACAGCACTGCCAGGATCTGGACACTGTCATTCAAATAATACCTTGCATTCAAAAGGAATTTTTGTGGTGGGCTCAGGAATGTCACCTAAACAAGGGACTCTCTGTGACCCAGCCAGAGGCGAGTCAGATTCTAACAACAGATGCCTCAGACAAAGCTTGGGGAGCTCATCTAAACGGAAAGTGGATACAAGACAAGTGGCCTGTCAGACTACTGCATCTACATATCAATTTGAAGGAGATGTTAGCAGTCCAGTTTGCATTAATAGCTTTCAAGGATTTACTTCTTCCAGGGCAGGTGTTGATTCTAACAGACAACACAACTGTCATGTGGTACATCAACAAGCAAGGGGGAACACATTCTTATCCTCTATGCAGGCAAGCAATGATTTTGTGGGAGACTGCTCTCAGTTTACACCTAAGTCTTCAGGCAAGGTTTCTGCCGGGAGCACAGAACTCCTTAGCAGATGTGTTAAGCAGACAAATCATGGATCCCCACGAGTGGAAACTGGATCTTCATGTATTTCAGAAATTGACAGTGTCCTGGGGAACTCCAGACATAGATCTGTTCGCTTCTCCACTAAACCACCAGCTGCCAAAGTTTTGCACGAAGAGGTTTCATCCCACAGCTTGGAAAGTGGATGCTCTTTCTTTCAGTTGGAAAAATCTTCATGTGTATGCCTTTCCACCTCTGCCTCTCCTCCCAAAGGTACTTCTGAAGGTCAGACAGGACAAGCCAAGGATGATTTTGATAGCTCCAGATTGGCCTCGACAGCACTGGTACCCATTACTGAGAAGTCTAGTACGAAAGCCTCCATGGCCTTTGCCTTTGATTCCACATCTGTTGTCCCAGGAGGACAGCCATCTGCTCAATGTCAAACTTCACTCTCTTCACCTAACAGCCTGGCATATTCTGTTTTAAACCATAGAGGGTCTCAACTTCCACAACAAGTTTTGAATGTGATTTTGGAAGCTAGAAGGCCTAGTACAAGGAAAGTGTACGCAGATAAATGGAAGAGATTTTTGTTTTGGAGTGCAGCTAAGGATTTGGATGTTTCTGAGCCTGATTTAAGTGTGGCTCTTCAATATCTTACTGAGTTATTGGACAAAGGTTTGTCCTTCTCTTCTATTAAGATTCATGCTGCAGCAATTTCAGCTCACTATGACTGTGACCCACCGTTGTTTTCTCATCCTTTGTTCAAGCAATTTCTTAGAGGGGCAAATAATATAAGACCCCCACGAAGAGCTCCTACTCCTGCTTGGGATCTCAATTTTGTGTTGGAGAAACTCACTCTACAACCTTTTGAGCCTGCAGCTACTGCTGAGTTGAAATATTTGTCATGGAAGACTGCTTTTTTGTTGGCCATTACCTCTGCAAGAAGGGTTTCTGAATTGCAGGCCCTTATGGCAGTTGAGCCTTTCTTAATTTTTCATAAGGACAGGGTATCTTTACGTACTAATCATTCCTTTATGCCTAAAGTGGTTTCTAGTGTGGCTTTAAACCAAACTATTCATTTGCCTACCTTTTATGCAAATCCCCAAAATAAAGGGAAAAGATTTTGCACACTTTAGATGTACACAGGCAGTTGCGATATTATTTGGACAGAACTAAAGGGTTCAGACAATCTCAGCAGTTATTGGTTTCTTTTGCTTTGTGCTCTCAGGGCAAGCCCGTGTCAAAACAAACTATTTCTAAGTGGATTGGATTTTGCATTGCTTTCTGTTATTCCCATCATGGCAAAGAGATTCCAGCTGGGATCAGGCCTCATTCCACTAGGGCTACTGCCACTTCAACAGCTTTTTTGAGGGGGGTGGCAACTAAGGATATTTTGGAGGCAGCCACTTGGAGTTCAGTGCATACCTTTTCTAGGCATTACCACCTTCCACTGTACTCTAGATCCAGGGCTGGTTTTGCCACTGCTGTGTTGCAGGGCATTTTGGCAGCTCCTGCTTCTTTATAATTTAGCCATCCTCCCTTACCTCTGCTTTGGGATTCTACCCAAGTGTTAGGACTGCAGCAATGTGAGATGAAGAACATAGTACAGTTTTGTACCTACCATAAATGTAGATGTTCGAAGATCCACATTGCTGCAGTCCAATTTACCCTCCCTCCTTCCCCTCTGTAGTTTGAGGTGGTTGTGTGGGTTGAGTTAGCCTTCTGAGGTATATTGTGCATATTGTATATATATTGTGTGTATTGTACATATTTTTGGTATTAGGCTGGTTGGTTGTTTAGTTGTTGTTGTTGGGTTTGGACCTTTCTTTTTAGGGTCTTCTGACATCTGGGGCAAGAAAAGACTGAGGATATGACGTCGGTCATGCGCATTTGTACCCTGACGTTCTGATGTCAGTCAAATGCGCCTTGACCGACGTCAGCCTTATACTCTGATATTCGGACCGACCGGGGGACAGCGGACTACCCAAGTGTTAGGACTGCAGCAATGTGGATCTTCGAACATCTACATTTATGGTAGGTACAAAACTGTACTTTTTATTACCCGAGAAAAACTGCCGAGGATGGTGCATAGGATTGTGTGCTGCACTTTGGCCACAGGTCTATGCCAGATGGAGACACTGCTCTCCATTACTGTACTGAATAGCACAAGGAGATGCAGATGTCAGACACTGTATCCATTGGCACAGTGAAGTCACAGTGATGACAGTCCAGTGGGTGAGGACTCGATTCTGTCACCCAGCTTGATATCCATGGATTTGCGAGGGCCACAGCCTTAACCCAAGCATGGTGTTCACCCACCTCTTTTGTTCTTCACTGTCCCTGTCTCTTGTCTTGTATGTCCTGTCTGTCAGCAATTGCTTCCTCACCTTGCCAACTTACCTGCCTCAGGCATACCTGTGTCCCTTCCCCAACATTCCTCTCTCTCTCTCTCTCTTCCAAAAAAAAAAGTGTCCCATACATAGCTGTCCATGGGGCACACATATCTACTTGACATACTTGATTCAGTACAATTGGCTATACAACATGATTACATTGTTGTCACCTGTCTCTCTGGACAGTCCAAATTCAGCTAATCTTCTGTATATATGATCAGTTTTTATGGCACATTCTCAGTATACGTCATATAGTCACAGCACATACATGTGTTGTCCACTCCCCCAAGCAATACAACCCTGGGGACTCAGTATTTTTTTACACACATATATCAGCCACATTATAAAATGTAATATAAAATGCTGTATGCTCCCTCATGGACAGAGCCAATCGGTGGTGCTGACAACCTTGTTCTTTTAAACTCGAGCATCCAGCTATGCTCAAATTAGGGTACTTGTGTTTTTACACAGCTAGGCTTCTACACACCTAGGACACACTGTACATTTAGGCTGCTGGCCTCATATGAACCTATGAATCTATGTGCCTATGCAGGACTCACAACCTGTTGTCCCCCACATGGCCTGCTGATGTCATCTATCACCTGCAGCCATGTAAAAGTCAGACTTGTGCTGTGGTGCTTGCATAAAGTACTGAGTTCTATAGTCTATATACTTAGATAGGTAGGGGTTCTGTTCTCACTGCAGTCAGCTGGCTGTATGTGTGTCTCTATTCAGAAGAGTAGATGTGTTATCTTACAGTTACTTCTCCAGTGGCATGGCTTGCTAGTCTGTTCATACTTGCAGAAGCCTACACATCCATTTTATACAGCCCTCCCAAATGATTGTCTCCTACATGACCTGCTGATTTCATCCACTATAAGTTGACCTGCAAACATGTGAAAGTCAGACATGTGCCATGGAGCTTGCATATAGTACTGTGTTCTGCAGTGTGTGTATTTAGATAAGTAGGAGTTCTTTTCTCACTGCAGTCAGCAGTGTGTGTGTGTGTGTGTGTGCGTGTGCGTGTGTGCGTGCGTGCGTGTGTGTGTGTGTGTGTGTGTGTGTGTGTGTGTGTGCGTGTGTGTTACTTGACATAACAGAGATCCTTTTACACCAGCATACAGGACACTGTTATCACTATATGCTCAATAGGCAATGCTGATGTAATCAGCTATATCAGATTTTTGCATATACAACCATCCTACCAGGCTAGGATCAGACACTGGCCTGAAGCCCAGACAGATGTCACCTGAGGTTTAATGGAAATTACTCGGTAGAGGACTGGTGATAGGTATGCTTTGGGTATGTCTGGTGGGGACCAGGGGGGGGTCAAGTTTGCCCCACACTGCCTGGGAGCAGGTTACTGATTTCCTCAGTGTCAGCATGTGTGTGTGTGTGTGTGTGTGTGTGTGTGTGTGTGTGTGTGTGTGTGTGTGTGTGTGTGTGTGTGTGTATGTGTGTGTGTGTGTGTGTGTGTGTGTGTGTGTGTGTGTGTGTGTGTGTGTGTGTGTGTGTATGTGTCTGTGTGTTACTTGACGTCCTTTTACACCAGCATACAGGACACTGTTATCATCATATGGTCAATAGGCAATGCTGATGTAATTAGCTATATCAGTTTATTGTATGTACAACCATCCTACAAGGCTAAGATCAGACACTGGCCTGAGGCCCAGGCAGACATCACGTGAGGTTTTAATGGAAATTACTCAGTAGAGGACTGGTGATAGGTATGCTTTGGGTATGTCTGGTGGGGACGGGGGGTTATTATTGCCCCAAAATGCCTGTGAGCAGGTTACCAATTTCCTCAGTGTCAGTATGAGTGGTACCTTCTACTCCTAGTTGGGCATAAAGCTGTAGCTAAAGAATGCATCCTGATAATCATTAGCAAGGGATGCTACTTTAGGTTTGTACGTGGCATTAGAGGACTTTTCAAGATAGCTAATTTCTCTGTTCAAGCTGTAGAGGATGTCCTTCCTCTACTGAGTCAGTTCCCTCTTGTTCTTAGACATTCCTTTCTTCCACTTGTATAACCTATTTATGCTTGATACCCACTAGGATGGCTTATTTTCTGTGTGGAACTTGTTTTGATCCATTCACATTCAAGTAACTCTGTACATTTGTGTAGCTGTTTATACAGGCTATTTGTATACACTTTTGTATAGCAGTCATTGCTGACAGTGGTAGCAGGGGGGTTGCAACTCTTTATGGCATCAGTTAGGAGCCTATAGTTTGCTTTGGAGAAATGTTTAATCCTTTCTGCTCTTTGGGGGGTGTTGGGTATGAATGTGAATGAGACTGAATTGTGATCTGACCTGACCAGGGTGGGCCAACACACAGGGGTTAGTGCAGAGAACCACTGTGTCGGTCAGTACTACATCTAGGACATTCAAGCTCCTTGTGGGGGTGCAGACCATTTGTTACATAGCATGTGTATTAACAAAGTCCAGGAACCTTAGGGTGAGTGTGTATGTGCACATATATGACTCCAAATCGATGGAAGGATAGTTGAAATCAAATGTGACAAAGGGGTTTGGCTGTCTAGTGAGTGACTCAATTAGGTCCAAGTACGCACAGTGGGGGACCTGTAGCTATCAATGATATGGAAGGGAGTTTTATATATAGTTAGTTGGACTTGGAGTAGCGCTACAGAGTCGTACATTGTGACCAGTCTTGTGATGCATTTGTCTTTAATGAAGATATATACACCTCCACCTTTGGTTCTTTCATGCTTGTTTTGATGTGTGAAAGTAAGGAAGGCATTGTACCCCTGCATGGCCAGGGTGCTGTCTGTGGCCTTGTACCATATCTGCATGACTGCATAGACATGGGCATCTTTCAAGGTAAGGAGTTATTCCAGTGAGTCCATTTTCTGATTTACACTCCCTGCATTAAGCAGCATAACCTCCAGTTTGTCTGTGGTGGATTCTTTTATGTTGGGACTTTACTTTTGACATTGCCTAAAAAGGCCACTATGGGGAAGGCAAGCACCTTCATATAGTACAGTAAGTTATGTCTCCAGTCATTCACTGCAACATGGACTATGACAGAGTCATAACGGTACTTGTTGTTGAGAAACTTGAGTGCATGCATGATCTGACAGACCCTGGCACCTGTCAGGCAGCTGACTGTGACCTTCTCTTTGTCTACCCTGGCGAGGAGGGCATCTGTGTGTCTCATTATGGAGTAGCATATGAGCAAGACATTTGGTTTTCAGGTGTTTTGCCTGAGGAGCTTATTAGCTGAGACACTAGTGTGTGTATTATTATGTGTAGTGGATTCTGTTGGGTCTGCACTGTGTGCAGTAAGTTTGCGCTTGAGAGGTCTTCGATCTTTAGTTAGGTTTCTAGCGAGTACCTCCAAGTATGTGGCTTTATGTGTTGTGAGCTTATGTGCAATAGGTGAATTGTGTGTGCTGACAGCATGCTTGATACCTGCTTTGTTGTTATGTATGAGAACTGATTCAAAATCCATAGCATAGATACATCTCTCGCATGTTGTATTAGTTTGTCTTAGCAATAACTGGTTGTCAGTATACATGAGGCAACTGCTGTGTTGCCTCAGGATGCCCATGTAAATCAGACTGCCTGGAGATGTGGTGGAAAACTGTCTGTCCATTATGGAAAGTATATACTGTAGTAACTAGTGGGGAGTGGGCTAGCTGGACCAGGTTTTGGTGTAAGACAAGCAAAATGTGTCTGTTCTGTGGAGGGAGAGGGCTACAAAAATGTGTCAATGTTTCACGTTGTTCTCAGGGCAGCAGTGCAAGCTCTGAGCAGCAATGATAAACCAAGTGCAAACTCCCCAAAACACATTGGTGGGATACAACCAAAGTTAAACTAATTTAAAAAAGTAAAACAAGAAAAAGGCCAACAGTGAGCCTTATTCCAGCAATCCCCAATTCAGATGGGTACTTGGCTACACAGTTCTGCCACAAGGCTGCAGGGGAACCTTCTTAATGTAAGAGGTCTAGTTTTAGTGCTCCAGTGATACCAAACAGTCTAGATTCAGAAAGTCTGAATTGAGCCTATGCTATAAAATGCAGAAGTCCTAGAAATCCCAAGTGCAGAAAATCTCAATTACAACAAAAAGAACAACTATTTTAAATAAAGCAGCAATTCAGTAGAATACTCCAACAAGTGTGTAAACAACAAACTTTCCTAGTGTGAAATAAGTGGTCTGGAGCACAAATGTTTAAACCAGAACTTAGACACCTTCAGTATAACAGACACAATAAGCCTTCAAGCAGCAATTCCCAGTTTAGAAGGGTGTATGCTATCCTTCCCTGCCACAAGAGTCTACACTACAAACCTTCCTAATGTAAAATAATTGGTATGGAGGCTAGGTGCTTAAACCATAACAAAGAGACTTAGAACAACGGCCACAATAAATATTCAACCAGGAATTCCCAGCTCAGAAGGGCAGAGGCTACCCTCTCCTACCAGACTATAGACTATGAATCTTTGTAGTGTAAGACAACTGGCCTGAAGCCCAAGTGCTTAAACCAAAAGTAATAGGCTTAGAATCGCAGTTACAATGTAATGCAATACCAGACAGATGACAGTGACATGTCTTTTAATCTAACCACATACATCATATCATGGTTAGTAGGCCCTGTATTATCTTGATGAGAAAGCCCTGTGGTCTGTACAGCTGCTGCATGTATCTGGTGACGTTCCTGCAAAAGAGAGCATTACATTGTATTACTGTTCTGATGAGTTTGACTACAGTGCTGTCATACAATCCTGAGAGCTGCATGTGATGGCATGTCTTATGATCTGCACAATACATATGTACTGGAAAACATTAAAGAAAAAGATTCTAAAATAATGACACACATTGCAGTTCCTGACTTCACAACCCTTACAAGAGAATACACTAGAAAGTACTGTTATGATGATACTATCCACTGTATCATTTGGCAAGGCAAATTTAACTGACAGGTACATTTATCAGTTCAAGAACACAAATGCAGATATACTAGGCACTAATGTAGCTATGCACCCTGTGCATCAGACACAAAGCTTTTGTATCCCTGAATCCAAAAGAGAGACAACAGGGATATGGCACAGTTATCATCACTTGCACAGGATGCTGGGGGGGGGGGGAGCCTAGACTGATACAAAAGGTTAGTGAGTGTGTGTGTGAGGGAGAAGGGGAAGCAGGCAAGCTCTATGTGTGTGTTTGTAGGGGTTCTCCATGTGAAAGTGGTGTGTGAGAGTCTGCATAAAACACAGCAAGGCTCAGTGCTAGCTCTACATCATGGTATTTTGGACAGGTGTGAGCCATGCATGGTAGCGGTGGCAGTTCATCGTTGTCACCCCCAACCATGGGAACTGGCACTGCCAGGAGTTGCACTGGCACCTCCATGCCCAAGGTCAGATGGAGTGCTGCTACCTGAGCATGACCGATGTCTGCTAGACATGCCCTCTTCATGGGAACACCCCTGACTATGACCCCATGGCCTGCCACATCTGGGTGTAGACAGCACACTCCCAGATGGATGAGCGGAAGTACTGCCACTACAGGAACGTGATCGGGAATGACCACATTGGCTGTCAGCAGATGTTGTGGCCGACTTATGCACACAGAAGTTCATCACAGACATCCCTCAGTCCATCACATACACCCTTCATTCCAACATGTCATTCATCCAATCATGGGACTTGGCGACATGGTGAAGAAAGACATGCATGTCAGATTGTGCTACATTTACAACCCTCAGCATTTGTCTAGAGTGCCTTCCTGAACATGCCTGTGCCTCCATGATATCCCTAAACATATGTTGAGTGATACGGGAAGAGACACCTGCAGCAAGTGGAAGAGAGACAACAGATCCCCTCCAGCACCCCTATCAACCTTCCTGTGTGGCACCTTGCCAACACTTTGGCTACAGCCAGACTCAACAGGCACTGAAGCCACAGTAGCCACACTTCTGTGTTCAATGTCATCATCCTCCACCTGTCCAATATCTGTGGGCTCAGTGGACTGGGTATGCATAGGCCTGCTGGATGTGCCCAGGGAAAAAGAAGGGGGTGGGTGGATGTCAACCTCTGTATCAGATTCAACCTGTGCACCCCCCACAACTGTACCTCAGTTTCGCCACCATCATCTTGAGTGTCTGATGAGACACTGACATCTGGTGACACAGGGCCCACACTCCCACTGTCATGAGCACCTATGATAAAAAGGGAGAAACACAGGCATACATTAATGGCTGCACTACTATCGTGCAATATATGCTAAACAACTAACAGTGCTACCAGTATTACAGACAGTACAGCAATACACACAACAGGCCTAACAATGACACATTAAATTACTAGAAATTGATCTGCAGTACTGAAATAACTTGATTTTGCTTACCATCTACAAAAGGCCTACATTGCTAGATTCCTGATGGTCCTGAAAGAAGTTAAGGAAGAGTTAAGGCCATCATCACATTTCACAGTAAGACAGGAGGTACTACATGTACTCCTCTCAATCAGCATGACATGCTGCTTTAACAAGAACATGACTAACACCTTCAAACTGAGCTTATCACTATAGTAGGTTCAACCCCCCCCAAAAAAAACCCCACAAGTGACACAGAAGTAACTTTTATTTCAAATGTTTTACCATACAGCAGTATTGAACTGGTCATATAACAAAGCCTACCTGGAAGCTCTTCCTGGGACTGAGAAGGAGTTGCACCCACATCAAGGACATATTGTGTACCACTCTGCTGTGAGTTGTCCCATGTCACAAGATTCACCAGGAATTACTCATTTGATATGAGAGGTGGTTCTGCAGCAGGCCCACCCCCAAATACCCTCTGTCTTGGGCAACAGCAGCTGCATGCCTCAGTGCAGATGTGACCATGTCAGTGGTGCCCAACGCATTTATGTTATCAACAATTTGCTGCCATATCCTCAGCCTCTTTGGCATATTTGGACAACCCCTTCCAAGAAGGAAAGCTCCATGTTGATGTAACATTTCCACTATTATCGTATTTTCTGCCTCACTGAAGGAGGAGTCTGTGCCTCAATGACATTTTCGGTCCTAAAACACCACAGAATGATAACACATAATTATTACATAACTACAAAGTAACTGTTACAAGATAGAACAGTTAAGGTAGGCAGTCAGTTAAACCCACTGGAAAAATGTAACACATATGACATGCGAAATACTAACAACAGGCAGGATACAAAACAAGGAGAGTAGCAAGGGCAACATATCCTTGTATGTGCCATAGCTGTTACTCAGCTGTGCCACCCCCAAAGGAACAGTCCATTCTGGTTTGTGACATACCAGTAACTTCTTTTTTCTTCCCCCACCCACTAAAGAACAGTCACATGAACCATTTTGCTAATAAAACACATTGGAAATGCTAAACATGGATTCAAAGTACCTGTCCCTGAAACATTTGTACATATGTATCACACAGCTTATTATTTTCATGTATTGTCAATCATTTGTACCTCTGAAATGGCTTGACAAACATGGCTATGCCATCAGTGCACTTCTAACTAATGGATGCAGATAACAGTGTAAAATGCTTTGCTTCACATTATTCATTAATATATTCCAGAATATGTATTATGTAGGTGAAAAAATGACAGCATACCTGCTAGAGTTCAATATTCCTCTGTAAAGACAGCTTTAGTTTGCTTTGCTGAACATATAGCAAGTATTCTCACCATCAGTTTGGCTAGCTCTGCATTTGCCTTTTTATAATGGAGTAGATTATTAATGGACTGCATCTGTCTAGGCTGTATTTTAGAGATAAAATCCAAATAAATGTTGCAGGCTCGAACTTAATCCACCAGGAAGATACTTTATTGAAATGAAGTTAGCGCTTTAATTTTAGTACATTGAGTAAAACTTCTTCAGACAACAAAAGAATAAACTTAGACCCTTAAATAAGTAGCACACCCATGAGTAAATTAATCAATTAAACATTAAAGTTCACCCGTCAAATAAAAAATCATGTTAATACATCAATTTTTTTTGTTTTTTGTCAAAGTAAAAACATATACCTCACAAGTAATTCATCAAAATGCATGCTATAAAATGTATATATAAAGTACTTGTTAAAGTATAACAGAATACATAAAACTGTTGAGAATGAATGTGGATAAAAATATATATAGGTAGTTAGCAATGGTTAAAATAAGTAGACATAGAAGTAAAAATCTCCTAGGAAACAACCTTAAAAACTTTAAAAATATACTAAAAATATATATGTGTTAAAAATGTATGCATGTGCTTAGATTCCATCAATGTCCAGAAATCCACTACTATTATAAACTTTCTTACAAATTGATATGCACATGCATACATTTTAATATTTTTATATATATTTTCATCCACATTCATTCTCTTTATGACATCTCCAGGAAAGTTGAAACTAATGCCCTTTCTAAGCATATTATGTCAATGGGTACACAGTACAGTTTCAGGTTTATGGTTGTTGAAACAGAGTGGGTAATAGGTGGGGCCCACATAGAACCAAGGTAGAAAGTAAAGAACTGAACTGGATCATTAGGATGAAGGCAAACATGGTGAAGGGTCTTAATGATAAACTCTCTGTTAAACCAGTATTGATGAATAGGCCCTTAGCTAGATAGGCTGTAAGTATGTATAGGTTTGATATTAATTTATTTTATTAAATGTATTCATTATTTGTTATTTTAGTTTAACTGTATTAGTATATACAATGGATTTTGAACTGTATTATATATTTTTTATTCTGTTCTTTTTATACTAAGTACTTATAGAATCAAGGGCTTTCAATAGCTCTTCAACTGCTTTTACCTGCTGATTGGCTGTTCAGTCTTTTAAAAATACTGCAATTTGGAGGTTTGTTTGTCTGATGAAGCAACTTTGGCTGTGAAAGCACTCACTGTTTGTGTTTTTGGATTACATTTTTGAACTCTGCTGCTGTGTTCCGCTGCCTCCTTTGTTTCTGTTACTGTATGATTGATTTTTTGGAGGACCGGTTTACCTACACCGTAGCTTTTGTTCTTTGTTGACAGCAAAAACTTATTTGACTTGTATGTGTCCATTAGCAAGTAGTAGGCCTCAGGCCTCAAAGATTCACACATTGATACCTCCCCAAAGTAATGACAATCACACATGGCCTCAGTTTAGCACCATACGTTTGAAATGGGAAATCATATTGGAGAAGTTCGAAAGTAATGAGACACATAGCAGTTTCCAGGTTCACCACCCTCAGAAGATCAAATCGGCAGGATGCAAATAAGGAGAGTAACATGAGAAACATAGCCTTGTTTGTGTCATAGCAGTAGCTCAGCCTGGCTCCACCCCCTTGAAAGAACATTATACTCTTGCATGTTCCATGATAGGAACCCACCTTTGCTCCCCACCCCCAAAACAGCAGTCTGCGCTTGTTTGTGGCATTCAAACTTCCATTAATTTGATGGCAACTGCATATCATATTGCCCCCAGTGAATATCCTCACACATTTTAAGGTAAATGATATAGACTGGCTTACACACTGCATGTCTTTGAGTACTGACCATGAAATATGGAAAGGTACGACACAGCTATATATATGCAAGTAATAATCATAGCAGGTTGTGTGATCAGTAAGTGCACTACATCCAAATATATTACATAGAGTATATTTACAAATAGTAGATCATGCCTGGCTATCAGTGCACCTTCAGTTGCACTTGGTTATGTGAGGAATTGCATCATGTATTTGCTGTAACGGTGTTTGTGGGGCAAAGATGGATAAGTCCCCCCCTCCTGTTTGGTGACATTGCATTGCAGTGAGAGTCAGGATCCAGACCTCTTTAGTCATATCTCATGTGTACTAACAGTTTCTTAGACTGATTTTCTGTATTTCATTTCAACTAATTCTCCATTTTTACTTTTTGGAGGTGGGGTCACTGTTTGCATTATGCACTGATTAGCACAGACAGCTTTGGCTATGTGTATTTCATTTGTGCGTAGAGCGGCAGTTCACAAACTGAATGAATGGACCACCCATGTAGCAGACAGGACCAAGACAGCCACACACATACACAGGATATATTCAATTAATACTAGTGGCCATCACGCAAACATATTTCCCAGCAGCACGCACTCTCACGCAACATGCGATTCTAAGCAATGCACAATACTTTCAAATGTTGCAAATCCAGAAAGTGTGCACTCTCAGTAAGCGCAATACCTGCAGTTAGCAGGCAAATATCATTCTACATTGGTCTGATCTGTGATAGGCATAGCTGGCATTCCTGGAGAGTGTTTGGTATTTGACATTCTATGCTTAAAGATGGGGTGTCCAGGAGTCCAAATTATTTGTTGGAGTCCTAGTCAGTGAACATGGGCCAAGGCTGTTGCAGAGGGACTGTCATGGCTCAGATTACAAGACAGAGGCATGGAATTGTCTGGCTTGGGCTCTGATCAGTACTACCAGTATCCCACGCACTGGTGAACAATGTAGAAACCATTACGGAGACCTCAGGATGAGAAAGAGGGAAACCCTTGACTATTGGATCAAGGAATGTAGGACTGGAGGCACCCCACAGATGTGTAAGTATCACTTACAGAGACTACTTGTCAGAGTTAAAAGTTGGATATAGTCAAGATTGGTATGCTTAATGGTATTCTGTTCTGTTTTATCCACAGGTGTCATAGACCGGGCACTGAATGTGCGAACCCATGCCGCTAGATTGGCATGGATGCGAGATGCATGCGGTATTTATGCATCCCAGTAGTGGGGTTATTTTAGCATTAAAAGTTATTACTCTGGAGGGCAGAACAACAGCTCGTTATTACAAAGTAGTCATAGGTTGTGCCTTCAAAATCCACACTTCTGAAATTTATTAAATATATATAATAAATTAAATATGTTAAGGTTTCATCAATATTCCAATGTAACATCAGAGTAGTAAAGCTGTGTCACCACTGGTTTGGTGTGAAGTGTAATCAGTATATTTGGACCATGCATATCTGCAATGTATGCACACATGAAGGATTGCTTACTGCAATCTGTAGTATATTGTGCATCTGTTAGAAGCTGGTAGTCTGAACAGTAAACAATGGTATTTGTTAGGAGTTTGTACTGTTAAAAGTAAAGGTAACAAACACAAAATAGAGTAAAATAATTGTGTCAATGCTTTGTGTGCCACATATGAAGTTACTAATGTTCTCCCTTTTTTTTCTCTCCTCTCATCCCAACCCTTTTCTCTCTGTCTCTCTTTTTTTGAGGGGGGGGGGGGTTGTGTTTACTTTTTTTTTTTTTGTGTTTCCCACATCTCTCTTTGTCATGGGTGATAAACTTACCCCTCTATCACTGCACCTGGAGGAAGCCACAGGCCTGTCCTCTGGGGCAGAACTACCTGAGGGTCTGGGTAGTGCAGGGGTGGCAGAGGGGGTGCTACCAGGTTCTGCACCAGATATGCTGGACAGCAATGCTGTAGCTGGTGGAGAGAGGGTAAGTGGATCTCATGGGTCAGTCCTACCCCGCTGTGCTGCGGGAAAAACAAAAAAATAAAAAAGTAAACACACACAAAAAAAGAAAATAATAACCCCCCCCCCCCAAAATAATAAACACACACACACACACACACACACACACACACACACACCGAGAGAAAACAGTTGGGGTGAGAGAAAAAAAGAGAAACATTAGTAACTGCATATGTGACATACAAAGCATTGATACAGTTATTTGACTCTATTCTGTTACCTTTACTTTTAACACTACAAACTCCTAACAAGTTTCTTCCTTACTTTTAAGACTACCCAGTTTACAATAGAGGCACACTGTAGTACAGATTGTAGCCACTAGTCCTTGATGTGTGCATATATTGCACATATGAGTGTTTCAGTTATACTGATTACAGTTTACAGAAGGTCAGTTGTGCCACTGGTATAGAAATATGAAGTTACATTGTAATGATGAAAACCTAACAGCATTGTATATTTGGGAAGTGCAACTTTTGAACTCACAACTGATGACTATGCTAAAATACTATACTGTTTTTTTTCCTACAGACTACTGCATGCATACTTTTCCTTTTACAGTGTAGAGATACATACCTAATGTTATTTGAGAATATGGCACCATTGCTTTGTGCTACAGACTACGGTATGCATAATTTCTATTACAGTTGGGATATGCATGCTTATTTTGATGCAACGCTATTAAATGCCAGCTAAGTGGTCCTTAACTTTTAATGTTACGAAATTACTATAGAAATTATTATTTTATTTATATTTATTTTATTTTACATTTGTTGACCGGGATAATCCGACTGGATATATGTCCATTTTCAGCAGAGGCCTGGGGAGAAATGCTCCAATTGACAAAATTACAAAGATTACACAAAAATTAGATACATAGTAAAATATAAGACAAGGAGTCATGCATATTTACAAGTTGGTTTAGTAATGCCCCCAACAGGCACTCATAGGTTACATGGTCTGTCACATTAAAAACAAAATTCATCAGATTGGAACAAACAGTGTTGAGTATTAAATGCTTACGATACTATCTAGGTAGGATTATCCTTTTGTAGTTTAATCAGGGTTGGTACAGGGACAAAGCCAGTTTATTTTTGAAATACTGTTTGATGCTTTTTTTGAAGAGACTTGGGGAGGATTGAAGGGTTATATAGTTTGGCAGTGAATTCCAGGTTTTGCCAACAAACTTGGCAAACAGGGATTCACCAGCTGAGTTATTAGCTTTGGAGGTTTGGACCAGTAGTTTATTGGATGACCGTAGTGACCTCAAGTTATTGTATGGTTTTATAATATTTATAAGTGAGGGGGTATCTTCAGGTTGGTATAGAATTTTGTGTGCTATTAAGAGTTGATTGAATTGAATTAAACTGGGCAGTTCTAGCCACCCTAGTTGATTAAAGTTCTGGTAGTGATGGGTTCTGTATGTTGAGCCAGTGGTGAATCTGGCAATATGGTTGTAGCTGTGGGAGAGCTTACTCAGTTCAGATTTATTAAGGTTGGAGAGTACAGGAGAGGCATATATAAGAGTAGAGAGTAGGTGCGACCGGGCGATTGCAGTTCTAGCCAATGGGGTTAAAAATGACTTGTTTCTGTACAGAGATCCAAGCTTCTTATTGATGGTTTGTATGGTTTTGCTGACCTGTAGGTCAGGTTTAAGATTATTATCTATAATAACCTCTAGAAGCTTAGTATGCGTGTCTGGGGAGATAGAGGTACCATTGTTAGATGTAACAGAGATGGAAAATGGGGTGAATCTACTAGTGGGGGGTAAAGAGTAGCAGTTTCATTTTATTGGGGTTCAGCAGTAGATGTTGGTTGGAGAGCCAGTTTTCAATAGTGTTAAATGTGTTTTGGGTTAAGATTTGTAGGTCAGATGGGGAGGAGGCTGAGCAGATCATAGTGGAATCATCTGCATATTGAATGCAGGTAGCTTTGGGGATAGCAGTTTGAAGGTTATTGATGAAAATAGAAAAGAGTAGTGGTCCTAAAATGGAGCCTTGAGGGACACCAAGTGTGAGGGGCAGCTGGCCGGACAGTTTTCCCTGCCATAATACAGCCTGTTGTCTGCCAGTCAGATAGGACTGGAACCACTGGATTGCGTGATTGTTCAGGGAGATTGATTTTAGCGAAATAATGAGAAGTCCATGGGTGACCATATCAAAGGCTTTTGGTAGGTCAAGAAAGAGGGCTGAAGATAGCCTATTGTCATTCCTGTTTTGGTTAATGGCATTAGTAAAGGAAAGGAGGGCAGAGGTGGTACTGTGATGTGGCCTAAAGCCTTGCTGAGAGTTAGACAGTTGATTGTTCTGTATAAGATATTGCATTAGTTGTTTGTGTACACACTTCTCCATTATTTTGGCTAGTGGGGAAAGAATGGCAATATATCTATAGTTGGATAATTCTGTGGAACTTCCACCTTTATGGAGCGGGATGACGTGAGATATTTTCCAGAGGGAGGGGATAGCACCTTCAGATAAGGTTCTATTGATCAGGATAGATATGAGATATGCAATGGCATTTGCAGCTTTTTGTAGGTACTCTGCAGGGAGAAGGTCAGCAGAAAGGGTAGTAGGTTTTAATTTTTTTATTAGGGTTTTGATAAAAGTGGTAGAGATGGGTTGGAAGCTAAATAGGGGATGATTAGTGGGTAGATTAGAGGTAGGGTTGGAGTTTGTGGTGGTTAGTTGATTTGCTAGGGATTGGATTGTTTCAGTGAAAAAGTTATTATAGGCGCCAGCTATGGTCTCTGGGGAATTATGGGCGAGGTTTGAAGAGGTTGGGGTGGTTGAATGTTCTGGATGAAGAAGTTGATTTAAGCCTGCCCAGAACTTTTGGGAGTTGTTTTGGTAATAAATATAGGAGATTTTGATAGTAGCTTTTTTATCTAGCAGAATGGATTTTTTTGTTTCATTCCTGAGTTGGCGGTATTTTAAATGGTCAGGAGAGCTTTAGTTGATCACCAGTTGGCCCAGGCTCTGTTTCTAGTTTTGATTGTTGACTTGGTATCCTTTGTGAGCCATGGTGCAGTATTTGATTTGTTTTTTATAGTACGCACAGGAGCATTGGAATCAAAGATACTTAGGAATTTAATATTAAAGTAAGCTATGGCTCTTCTAATGACAGATTTTTTAGTTTTGACCAGTCAACTGCCTTTAGTTCATTTTGGAACTTAACAAGATTGAAGTTCTTCTTGTTTGTAAATGTTTTGTATATGGTCTGGTGGGGGGATCTCTGCCTTGTGTTTTATGATATAGGTTAGTAGGTGATCGCTAAAGTCGTCAGGGAGAGTCCCATCTGCATACAGTTGGGGTTGGTTATTGACAAGTATCCAGTCTAGGATACTTTCCCTGTTGGTAAGTTTGTTGATCCTAGTGGGAGAGGTTATTCTCTGCATAAACCCAGATAAGTTTATATGGGTGATGGGGCAGTTCGGAGGAGCAGGAGTGTCATTCGGTATTGAAGTCACCAAGAACTATGGCTTCTTAGGGGTAGGTAGTGGATAACCAATAAAGGGTATCCTCTAGGGTAGTTATATTGTTACCTGGTGGAATGTAGGCACAGACAATGTTCAAACATTTCTTATGGTTAATCTGTAGTTTGGTTATGAGGAGTTCCGCATTATTAAATAGGAGTGGTTGTATGGTGTCTCTATTAACAGTCAGAGTATTTTTGTAAAGGACTGCTATCCCACCGCCTTTCTTGGTGGTGCGGTTGAATCGGTGCATGTTATAGCCTGGAGGTAATATCTCATTATCAGTAATATTTGGTTTAAGCCAGGTTTCTGTAAGACACATAATGTCTGGGGAGTGGATTGCTAAGAGAGCATTCAGGTTGGGAATTTTATTGTTAATACTTCTAATATTTAGGTGAAATGTTAGGAAGGAACTAGTTCATAGGTTCATAGATTAGTACTAGGCTAACTGTCCCTGTGGACCACTTTAAGCCTAGCCAGTTACCCCATGTGAGAATCAAACCCTGCACCTTTTGTTTGTAAGGTAAACACCTTAACCATTATGCCAACCTCCCACAAATAAAATCATAGGTTCATAGGTTAGCACTAGGTTAACTGCCCTTTCGAGCCATTGTAAGCCTAGCCAATTATCCCTTGTGACACTCAAACCCAGCACCTTGTGTTTGTAAGGCAAACACCTTAACCATTAGGGCACCCTCCCAACCCCTAGTGGGAGTAGAGAGGGGTAGCTTGATTGTAGGGGCTGTGGTAGGGGGGTAAAGGTTATTGGGTGTAGGTGGGCCAAGGTTGGGATGAATGTCCCCATCTATTATAAGGTTATAGTGACATGAAACTCTGAGCTTTAAGATTTTGTTTATAAGTTTTATATAGTCTTTGTCTTTAAGATTGCGTTTTGTGGCTTTACAAGGGTGATATATTGGAGGTGATAGATTGGATGTGTGGGGGATAGTTAAGCGTGTAGTCTTGTCTGAGAAGTCTTGGGAGGCTGTTTGAACTTTTGGGTAGTGAAAACCAAGACAGTATTGATGCTCATAGGCAGTGAGGTGATAAAATCGAAATAGCAGCGGCAGTAAGGTAATTAGTATTGTTTTCTTTGTTTGTGTTATAGTAAGAGGGCTGGCCATTATCAGGGTTCAATGTGCTAACAGGGTTTGGAAGAATGGAAGAGGAGGTAATGGGCTTGAGAGGAGTGGGTTGTTTAGTGATGTGTGAGGCACTGATTGGTACTTAGCAAAGGGGGAGTGGCTAAAGTAGTATAAATTTAGCAGTAGTGGGGGCGAGTGGGAATTGGGGGCAGGGTGGGGCATGGAGCGAGCCTGAAGGGCGAGTGGAGTGGGGCTAATTGCATCACAAGATTTCTACAGTTTGTAAGTAAATACAGCCTCTTAATATGGCTTCTATGTAACCTAATGTTCTTACAAACTATTTTTATAAATTACCAGCTTGTTTAAGAAGCTTTTATACAAATGCAGCAAATTCACCGGTGTAGCATTTTTATGTCTGCTCATAGTTACCTATATCAAATTTATGGGAAGCCACTATTAGATATGTTAACTTTGGTTTATTTTAGTAGAGGTTTTCTTGAGAACCGGGGATACCTCGCAGTACTATAGACCCAGGCTTAGCTTTCTGTGTTAGCCATTAAATCATACAGTAGAGATGATCATTTTTCAGTGTTGGGGCCAAACAGTTAGCTTATTTTAACTATCTTCTGCTATTATCATCTTCCCAATGGTGCCGTTTTTTTCTGGGAGGAGCAGCACACAGGGGATAGTACCTGGTAAAGGTTGTAGAATTAAGAGCGCTGGTTTTCAGGAGTTTAACATTTACTTCTTGCTACACTATAAACATGCACTAGAAATACATAATACTGCAGTTCGCCAATCTTATTTCATTAGCGACACCAGACTTTAATTTAGCATTACAGGCTAGGTTATATTGCAAAGTAAGAAACTAGATGATGGCACAGTCTATGAGTGATTATTATTATATAATATATATAATTATTATTATTATTATTATTATTAAAATACTATGTAGACAGTGCTGTTCTAATACATACATACCACATGCTTCTTGCATCCTTACTATACTAGTGGCTTGGGATCAAACGTTCAAGACTCACTTCTCAGCAGCTGTGGAAAAAACAGAACGGAACACCATTATGAATGCCAGTCTTGACTATATTCACTTTTAACTCTTACGGTTACTCACTGAAATTGATATTTACACATCTGTGGTGTACCCCCTGCTCTGATCCAGTGGTCGAGGGTATCCGACTTTCTCCTTCCGAGGTTATCAAAATGACGTCTGCATTGTTTACCTGTACGGGGGATACCTGTTGCACTGGTTAAGACACTGGCAACACTATTCCAGGTTTCAGATTTATATTCTGAGCCAGAATAGTCCCATGCAGCAACCTGGGCTCATTCTCTCTGACTAGGAGTCCAACAAAAATCTTGGACTCCTGGACACACCAACACTGTGCCCAAAAACCCTCCCCAGCAACTCCAGGCATGCCTGCCATAGTTCAAGCTCAATGCCTAATGAGCATTTCCTGACAATTGCAGTTTATATGGTGCTATTTCCCACCTATTGCACATCTCTCGCTTACTGAGTGTGTCCACATTTTGGATTTGCAACATTTGAAAACATTGCACATTGCTTGCCATCTAGCAAACACGGCAAGAGAAGGTGTGCAATGCCAGGCACCATGTTTGCATGATAGTAAGTGATGTGCAACAGTGGCGAACAATACCATTTCTAGCTGATTAGGTACACAAGCACTTCTGTAAATGTGCTTGTCAAATTTGCCATGTATGATTCTCCTATACTTGCAACTATTACAACAAGAGGGTTAAAAACAGTTGTGTATCTTGCACTTTATTGCTATAATCTGCAATCTGACAACAGTAAAACAAAAGTTGCACAACCTGTACTAGAACCCATACATTCTGCACTACACTTCTACACTTAACACCTGCTGCCATGGGATTAGCGAGATGATATCTGCTATTTTAGTAATTACTGTTAAGGTTCCCACTGTTAATCATAGTGCCGTGGTTGTGTAATGCACAATATTATTAACTGAATGCATCCAGTTCATATGTGTGGCTGTCTGGATCTTGTTTATAACCTGGGTAGTCCATTCTTCTAGTTTGTGCCCTACTACACATCGTGCAAACCAGTTGAGCTTAGCTAAACAGGTTTATGTCAAGTGGTGCATTGCACAAACACTGGCAAAAAGTAAATAAATAAATAAAGGATAAAAAATAATTAAAACACAAAAGGCAGACTGTCCACAATTTTTGCAGAATGTCCAGATATTTGCATCAAATATTTAGCCTGTTCCTTGTAAATGGGTGGTTTATTGTGAAATCACTGAAGATTGCAGTCAGTATATAATGACATATACAGTTCTGTTTCATACTTCATATCTTTCAGAGAATACATGCTTGCCCTTTATCCTGGAATGGTCCACATTCAATATACAGATTTTGCAGCCAGTAACACCAGGGTGAGCTGCGAAAACTTGTCTACGTGCGCGGCACAACATTAATATTCATGCCGCGAGACTGCACAATGCCGAGCAATGCCCAGTACCACGTATGTGAATACACTCCATGTAGACTCTGTGCAGAACCTACATGGAGTTTATTGATTCTGCAGTTAATTCATCTTCACCTTTGTCAATCTCTGTTTTCTTTTCCCTTCATTCATTGCCAGCCATAGTTCTCAACCTTCCATCTTCAAAATTAGGAACACTACCTCTCATAATGTAGAACAAATGTGCAAAATGTGGAACACTTACTAGCAGCTTACTAACAGCTTCAACTAGGAAGCTCATGGAAAGGTTAAATGTGATATTTTTACTTACAGAATAGTTTTTTTAATGAAATAATATGATTCAATTCTATTTACCATTGATATCAGTTTAAAAAAATTGCTAACAATGAATGTGTGACAAACCCTGTCATTGTGGAATTTTGAGGAAGATGAGCTTTTTAAGACACCAGATGAGTAATGTTACTCATAATGAGGTGCACTTGAGAGTTATGCTGCCAGCATCAGTGACTTTTCCAGTGAATCCTGTCTTTACATTATGTGACCAAAGTATGTGCATTTTAGTTTTATTATCATTCTACTGAACATTCTGGATTTATTTCCTATGAAGAGTGATGTGGTATTCTTGCAGTTCACAGACTTCTAAAAAATGTTCTCTTCAACATCACATTTCAAAGGCACCCTTTCAGAATTTTGGGACTAGTCCGAAAACTTCAAAAAGTGTGATCTTCAGAACATAATAGCAAAGTGTGAAAGTCACTTTTATACTTTAAAAGCATGATGTTCTTCATGTTTCACTGTTGCAGTCATCACATTTGGGGTTATCCCTGCCAGGGTAGCCCTCGGCCGGCCAGAATACCAGAGACTTAGTATTTTTGCGTCGGTTGCTGTCGCTTGAGGACTGGCGTCAGGTTGCCAGTGGTATAAAGTAAGGCAGCCGACGCCATTACATCAGTCTTTCTTGCCGTGGAGCCCAAAGCAGAAGCAGTTCGCACGAGTGCTGGTCAGCTGCTACCTGAGCTTCATTTCCAAATTGAAGTTGAAGTCTTCTAAAGTTATGTACCCCATTGGGGATCCTTTTTCCTTGCACTAACGGATATCAGAAAAAGTTAATAATTGTCTCACCTGTGGAAAGCAAATGCCACTGCATCACTTGTCTAGGCCCAGACCACGACTTCCCCCGTTATCACTTCTGTGCTTTGTTTAACGCCAGAACTATCCATCATTAGGCTCTTATTGTAGCCAGATATTTTCGTTTACAGTCCTGGAATTCCTATATGGTTTCGGTAAGCCATCCGACAGCAGATCTTCTGAAAAAATGTAAAGATAAAGACAGAGACAGACTGCACAGGTCTAAACCTTCTGATGAGGTTTCCATTAAGCTAGTCATCAGTACTCCGGTATTAAGTGAGGTGCTTTCGCAGCCCCTGATGCCCATTTCAGTTGATTCACAGACTGATACAGGGACCCATTCAGAAGTCCGGTATGCCGCAAAACTCTTCTTCGTCTAAAGATCCTGTGGTTGTCTCTACCTTGGATGGGTCCGGAGCCACTGAGCAGGCACCAGCTTCTGAGGAAGTCCTTCGCACCACCGAATCTCAACACAAACTGACGTCTTCTTTTGCGACTGCTGTTCTTTTGAAAACAACCGAGTTCCTTAGGACCAGGGTTCGAAACACACCCAAGGAACTGACTACCCACTCTCAGGTGCCTGCTTCCTTGCCTCAGTCTCAAATGCTTAAAATGACAGAATACCTTATCATGCTGATCAGGGGAAGCCAAGCTACCCCCTCAAAAAGAAAACGAGATCTGTCCCCAGTAGTTTTGTCTGAACAAGAGTCAGAGGAATCTGATGCATCTGACTATGAAGACGTGCAGCCCCTCTCCACTTATGAGAATTCTGATCAGATGAATCCATTTCTTCAGCCTCTCCCCCAGAGAATTTTTCCTTTGGGGAAACCCTGCATACTTTAAGGGAGCATTTCCAATGGGAGAGTCAGGAATACCCTTAATCTAAAGACACACAGGGAATTCCTAGATCTTCCACAACACAGACCCTTGGCCATCCCCCAGTCCTGGATGTGGTGGATGATGTTTTCCTTGAATCCAGCTTGACTCCAGATGCCCTACCTCCTGCTCCCAGAAAACCAGACAGGTACTACAGAATCCCTGACTCACACAAATATCTTTTTAAAAATCCAACAGCTGACCCTGAGGTCATTTCTCATGGGCCAAAAGGGATTTAAGCAACCTCTGCTAAGAATCCCACTCCCTCAGACAGGGATTCCCGAGCATTGGATAGATGGGGTAAAAAAGTATAAACCTCAGCTACTCTTGCTATCAGGGCACTAAACTGTCAGTTCCATATGCTTAAATATCAGCAACATATGTTGGAACACCTTAAAAAAAATGTCCTCCTTTTCTGCTTGGGCAGAATCTAAAGATTTACAAGACTTAATGCATTCTGCAAGTGAAGTAACTAAACACACTTTGCACTGTGGTTTTGACACCCTAGAAGCTTCATGCAGGGCAGAAGTCACTGGATCTGTCATTAGAAGACATACATGGCGTAAGGAACAACCCCTGCTATACCATGTCAAATCTAAATTGTTGGATGCACCCTTTCATAAAGATAACTTATTTTGCACTAAGGCAGAAGAGGTCTTAAAAAAGATGGAAGAAAAGCAAACTCTATGCAAACAGTTAAAGATTTCTTACAGGTCCAGCAGGCATTTTCCTTCCAAGCATTGGTCTTTTCCTGCTCTGAGTAAACAGGCCCAGCCTAGGCCTCGTGGAAACAGACCCCCCCCCCCCCCAGACAGCAGCCCCAGGGAATGCAGAGATGTAAGCAGTGGACTACTTCCACTTCAAAACCAGGGAGTTCTAAGCCACCCCCTTATGCTAAGGACTCACCTCCTCCTGACCTCCCCTCTGCCCACTTTCACTTACTCCTAGGAGGAAAACTCTCCTTTAACTCAAGCACCTGGGCCACCATTATCAAGGAACAATGGGTTCTGAACATTGTGTCTCAGGGATACAAATTCTCCTTCCACACCCTTCCAACCCCAAAAGGTTTCCCAGATCTACCACTAAATCAGTGGGCAGAGGCTCAAAAAGCAAATCCATTCCCTGCTCTCTTTGAGAGCAATAGAGCACGTTCCTGCAGAACAGATAGGCCAAGGCTTATACTACAGACTTTTTCTGGTGCTCAGAAAAGAGGGCACCTGGCACCCCATCCTCGATCTATCCATTCTAAACACCTTCCTGGTGATCTCAAAATTCAAAATGCTCACCCCCCCAGCAGCTGCTACTCATGCTTTCCAAGGACGCTTGGTTAGCCACCCTGGATCTAAAAGAGGCCTACCTCCACATTCCTATCAGGGAATCATGCAGAAAATATCTCCGCTTCAGGGCAGGATCTCAACACTTTCAGTTCTCTGTGCTTCCCTTTGGCCTATCTACTGCTCCCAGAGTTTTCACAAAATGCCTGGCTGTGGCCATTACCTTTTGCAGACAAAGAAAGAAGTATTTACCCCTACATAGATGACTGCCTTATTCAAACAGACAGCCTGGAAAAGCTGCTCAGACACCTGGCCTTTGTAAAGAGCCTACTAACCTCCCTAGGGAACACAATCAACAAAAAGAAATTGAAACAGATGCCCACCCAAAGGATAATCTTCCTGGGAGCAAGTCTGGACACAGCATCTCAGATGGTATACCTTACACCACAGAAACAAATTTTCCTGTCAGCCTACTTCTTTTAAATGTCCTCCAGGCCCCAGCTTTCTGCAAGGAAAATCCTGCAAGCTCTGGGGTTCATGCCATCTTGCATACTCCTCATTCCATATGCCAGACTGCATATGAGGAAACTTCAGTGGTACCTAAAGAGCCTTTGGTGTCAACACTCTCAAGACCTGGAGTGCACATTTGAGGTGCACACCTGGATGGCAGGTGCATACAGGGCCAATGGAGCCCACAGCAAATCCCCCTGCACATCAATCAAAAAGAGATGATGGCTGCGCAGCATGCCTTGATAGCTTTCAAACCCCTTCTCTCTCCAGGGCTTCTCCTGATCAAACCAGACAACACCGCTGTGATGTGGTACATCAACAAGCAGGGAGGGACTCACTCCTACCCTCTATGCTGGCTGGCCATGACCCTTTGGCTCACAGCCTCTTCCATGCAACTACACCTGTTAGCACAATACCTATCAGGCTGTCTCAACTCCCTGGCAGACCAAGTAAGCAGAAACCTTTTGGACCCACACGAGTGGCAGCTCAACAGAAGTACCTTCTTCCCAATAACTCAGCAATAGGGAACCCCGAAGGTCAACCTCTTTGCCTCCTACACCAGCCATCAGTTCAGCAAATTCTGCACCAGGAAGCATCACTGTATGACTTGGAAAGTGGATGCCCTGTCCTTCCCCTGGGTCAACCTCTCTGTCTATGCCTTTCCTCCCCTACCTCTCATCCCCAGGGTACTGCTCAAAATCAGGGAGGAAAAACCAAGGGCCATTCTTATAGCTCCAGACTGGCCCCAACAGCACTGGTACCCCTTGCTGTGCAGCCTGTCCCTGCTGCCTCCATGGCATCATCCTCATATTCCAAACCTCTTAACCCAGAGGGAAGGGGAATTCATGCATCCCTAATTGCAGACACTCAATTTGGCAGCTTGGCTTATTCCCTAACCCTGAACCAATCTGCCATCCTCAATAAACAGGTTCTGGATATTATCTGTGAGGTCAGATGCCTTAGCACCAGAAAGTCTTATGCAGATAAATGGAAAATTTTCTGCACCTGGATCCAGACTAAGGAGGCCAATATGGCACAGCCCTCCATCCCTCTCATCCTGGACTACTTAACTGACCTACTACACAGTGGTCTCTCTTTCTCCTCTATAAAAATTCATACCTCTACTATTTCTGCTCATTTTCTCACGGAGTAGTCCCTTTTCTCACACCCTTTGATCAAACAGTTCCTCAGAGGGACTAGCAACTTGAGGCCCCCCAGAAGGGCACCAACACCAGCTTGGGTCCTTATCTTTGTCTTGGAAAAGCTCACCCTGCCTCCTTCCGAACCAGCGTCTTCTACAGAGCTAAAATTTCTCTCCTGGAAGACGGCCTTCCTTCTGGCCATCACTTCAGCCAGAAGAGTCTCTGAGCTACAAGTACTCATGGCTGTGGAACCCTTCATCATCTTCCATGCAGACCAGGTATCCCTCAGAACTAACTCATCCTTCATGCCCAAGGTGGTGTCCAGTATGGCTCTCAACCAATCCCTTCATTTGCCCACCTTCATTCCTCAGAACAAGGGCGAAAGGAGTCTTCACTCTCTAGATGTGCACGGGCAGCTCAGATACTGTCTGGACAGGACTAAATCCTTCAGAAAGTCTGATCAATTGTTGGTTAGCCTTGCTACAGGGGAATAAGGCAAAGCCATCTCCAAGCAAACCATTCCAAATGGATAGCACACTGCATCCATTTCTGCTACAAACAGCATGGTAAGCCTCCCCCCAAGGGGGTCAGGATGCACTCCACCAGAGCAGCCTCCACCTCTGCAGTTTTTCTCAGAGGAGTCCCCACCAGGGAAATCCTGGAGGCTGCCACCTGGACATCTGTTCACACTTTTAGCAAGCATTACCACCTGCCTCTCTTCTCCAAATCCAGGGTAGGGTTTGTCTCTGCAGTCTTACAGGACATCCTAGCCAGCCCCTAGCTTCCTTGACTGGCTCCACCCATTTCCCCAGCTTTGGGAATCTACCCAAATGTGATGACTGCAACAGTGAAACACGAAGAACATAGTACAGCTGTGTACACTTACCATAAATGTAGATGTTTGAGTGTATTCACTGTTGCAGTCCTGGTTTCCCTCCCTCCATCCCCCTTTTTTCTCTTTCTCCTTTTGTTACCATTCTTCCTTGTTATTCTCCTTTCCTTACAAGGGGCATATTGGTATTTATTTTCCAGTGGTGGGGTTCTTCCACCAGAACCTGGCCTTCTACTTTGGGGGCTCCTGACAGGTTAGGGCAAAACTGATGTAATGGCGTTGGCTGCCTTACTTTATACCACTAACGACCTGACATCAGTCCTCAAGCGACAGCAACCAATGCAGAAATACTAAGTTTCTGGTATTTGTGCCGGCCGAGGACTACCCTGGCAGGGATAACCCCAAATGCAATGACTGCAACAATGAATACACTTGAACATCTACATTTATGGTAAGTGTACACAACTGTACTATCTGATGTTGTCAGTTTTCATTCTGTCCTCAACTGTTGGGTTAGGATCTGAACCTTGGGTCTGACTTGGCCATTACTAAAGCTTGTGGTAATCAAAAAGCTCTTAATCTTCTCCCTTATCCATAATGCACCAACTCGTAACATACCCCAGCTCTCATTTGCCGCTTTTCATGAAAAGACATGGTCAGACTTAGCTTTCGGGTTTTGTCAGATAAGTGTATTTTTTTCTCACAGAATCTTTTTAATATTTTAGGTTTCTTTTGTATTCTTTATTCCCTTACCCTTGAACATCATTGTATCTCTGCTATACCATTGTTGGTAGTTTTTCCCCCTTTTTCCTGTTTATACATGCTGGATGTGGTTCTATTGCCATTTTTGGTATCCTTTTTGATTTTCATTTTTCTTAACTGTTTTTCCCTTATTTAAAAAAAAAAACAAAAAAAACCCTTTTTTCTATATTACTGTATTTTTTTTTTTGGCTGTTGTCACTGGCATGACTGAGAAGGGTCCTTACAGCTTTAAAAAGTGTCTGAAATGTAGGCACAAATTGCCTCTTTCAGATGCCCATACTCTGTGTATATTGTTTAGGCCTGCAGCATCTTCAGGATGATTGTTCCAATTATCAAAATTTCAACCCCAGAGCTCTTTTGGACAGGAAAAAAACAAGCTTACCCTGGAAGGTTTGTTGCCATTTTCCTTTGGTGAAGCTGTCTCTAGGGCTCAATCCCCAAGGTTAAAACTAAGGAGTCCAAATCTCAGTCTCCGAAGCCTTCCACTTCCCCGACTCCAACCTTAGAGCCTTCTAGGAAAAGATCAAAATTGGATCCAAGAAGATCTCAAAGCTCCTCCCCTTCAAATCCAAAGAGAAAGAAACTGATGGATCCTACATCCTTGAATCCAGCAAAGAAACATATGGATCAGACTGTTTCTGGTCACACTGTTCTTTCAAAAAACAGGTAATCTGAAGTAGTTAACTTCATTTGTTCATCAACCTGTGGGTATTGGATCCATATCGGATCCGAGCCGGCAGCTTCAAACAGCTAAGATCCGAGCACCAAGCTCCTCCCCCTTAACCATAATCCCCTGCCATCCCTCTCTGACCTCAGATCTCATTTGCCGCGGTTGAATCAACAGCTTTGAATGAGTTCCAGGCGTGGGAGTTAGTCGTTCAGTGAGAAAGTATTCTTTTTTTCTAACTTTTTCTTGTAGCTAATATTGCTTGTTGTGTGAGTTGCTCCCTAGTGTTAAAAACCTTTTAGTTATAAAATTGTTAATTTGTTATTTTTTAGTGTAGTTATTCCGTCCCGTGTGTGTGAAGGCGTGTGTGTTGGGCCTTGTGTTGTTTTTAGTTAGACTATGTCTGAAGCCCCCAAAAACCTTTTTCTCTAAATGCACTGAGTGTGGCCATAAGCTATCCCCAGTGGATGGCCACACTCGGTGTGTTATTTGCCTTGGGGTTGACCACCTTTCCTCAGGCTGCACTATTTGTGCAGCCTTCAACCCCAGGGCTCTAATGGACAGGAGGTCGAAGTTGATTCTGGCAGGACTTTTGCCCCCGGATTCGGCTTCAGCCTCCTCTCCCTCCCTGCTCCGCTGGCCGGGACTCAACCTCCCAACTTAGGCCAGGAGGAGAGGGAAGCTAGGCAGGAGAAGAAAAAAGACAGACACCACAAGCGGCGGGCCGAGTCTTCCTCCTCGGCTCCGCCGGCTAAACAAGCAGCCTCTCCCAGGGCTTCCGGGCCTTCTCCTTCCTGGATCCATTCACCTCGCTTCTCCCCAGAGCCGGAGGAGGAGACCCGGTCGCCTTCGAGGTCATCGAGGTGGCACTCCCAGCCCGCCTTGGTGGCCTCTTCTAGGTCCATCCGAAGTTTGTCCGATGCAGATATGGACCGGATGATGAGTAGGTTCCTCCAGGCCCAGCTGCAGATGGGAGTGCACCTGCCTCCCCTCCTCTGGGGGGGAGCTCAACCCCCTTTTTTGCCCCGATTGCTCCTTCTCTGACCCACTTCCGGGGTTTGGAGCCTTCGGATCCGGGTTGCATAGGAGTCGGGGGAGGTTCGGCGCCGATAGTGCCTCGTACTTCAGCTCCGACCGCACCCTCGAGTTTGTCGGGTCCCTTCTCGGATCCGAGCTCTCGGAGCCGAGAGCTGAGCTTCGGATCCGGTGGTGTCAGTGTGTCTTCAGCTCCATCTCGGTCGGAGCATACGGGCCCTTCGGATCCAATTGCTTCGGCGCCGGCTCCGATCCACACATCGGATCTGAGGGGGCTGCTCTCGGATCCAAGAGAGAGCAGTTCTCCCTCGGTGTTCGAGGTTGTGTAGAGGGTATTGTCAAGGGATTCAAGGCCCCAGGCTTCTACTACGGTTCCACCCTGCACTCTCTCTCAGATGGGTCTACCTTCCATCACCCGGCCCCATGGACAGCCTGCGCCTACATCCCAGATGGTTCCCTTAGAGGAACAAGATGTGTTTGGTGAGGCCTCTTCGGACAGCCCCCTCGAGGAGGTCCCTCACAAACGTAAGTGCAAGAGGAGGCACTTGGACTCACCTGAGTCCTTGACAGAAGACACGGACTTAGAGGAAGGAGAAGGTTCCCCAAGGTTACCCCCGAGGACGTCTCCTTCGGTGACATTATGGAAATGCTTCGAATTAGAGGGGGTGGTCAGCCCAAAAACCTTTCTCGTGTGAGTCTGTGTTTCTGGAGGTGTTTGACGCAGGCCCATCTACATCTTGGGTGTCCCCTCCCACTGATCCCCTGGTAGATCTCATTACTACCAGGGCATGGAAGGAACTGGACACTGTTGAGCCCATTCCAAAGAGACCGGATAAAATCCTCAGTCACCCCACTGATAGGACGGTATGGAGCAAGGGTGCTCCAGTAGATGCCATGTTGGTGGCGGCTGCCACCAAGAGGGAACTAGCCCAGGAGAGTTCCTCTGTCCATCCTCCCGACAAGGAGTCTCGGACGATGGACCGCCTGGGGAAGCGGATGTTCACTTCAGCTACCTTCGCTGTAAGGTCACTGAACTATATGGCACACGTCATACAACTCCAGCGGGACCTCATCAAGGAATACGCCGGGTCGCCCCCAGAGTCCATGTCGACTGAGGATAAGAAGGTATTCTCAGCCCGAATGGCCACTGTTAAGTCCATTTCAAACACTTCTATGTGGCTTCTCTCCCATGCTATGGAAGGAGCCGCTAGAGCTAGCAGAGCGGGCATTGTTTTAAGATGACATGCTTGGCTCCGCATCTGCAATTTTGTGGAACCCTTCAAGGCGCCCTTCGCAAATGCCCCGTTTGACAGTTCTTCGCTTTTTGGCAAGACCGTCCGCGACACGCTGGTCCAGAGCGAGAAAGACGGGAAGACATTGTCTGCCGTCAGAGTCCGCTTCTCGGCTCCCCAGAGGTCCTTCTCCAGGAACCAAAGGGGACAAAAGAAGATGTGGTTCCGGAAGTCTCAACAGTCCTGTTTCGCTCCAGACCCCTCATCCTTCAGAGGCAGAGGAGGACAGGGTGGACGCCGGCCCAGAGGCAGAGGGGGACTGAAGAATTTCAGGTCGAGAGAACCCTTTTCGGATCGGCCCGCGCAGCAGCCCTGAAGGGTTACCCGACTGTTCCACTCTGGAGGCAGTCGAGGGGCATTTCTCGAGGCACCTAGCAGTTTGGGAGTTCATTACAACAGATTGCTGGGTGCTTCAAATCATACAACGAAATATACACCAGGATCTTTATTAAATAAAGCTTTCAGGTCTACACCCTTCATCAGTATAACTTAACATATAAAAAATCACCATTTAAATAGGAGAACATAAAGTCACATGCTTCAACCCAACCCACCTAACAATAAAAATTTAAAGCTACAATGAATCAATAAATATATGCAAAGTAGCACATATAAAATCACATCTATAAAACATATACATTTTTATAAATAAACAATTTTATACTGTTTCATATGAAATCACATGCACCATACTTAAAAATTAATAATTAAAACTTAAACTTATAAAACTTCTCTCTGTCTTTTAGCCAGAACGGGCTTTAGACTAACTGAATTATTCAGGCCTGGGGCTACATCAGCTTGAAGTCTAATAATCCATTCTAGTTCTTTCAATTCCAATAAATTATTAATGTCACCCTTCCTCAGACCTACCTCTACCTTACAAAGAACCCTAAATCTAAAAGTATGTCCCACACCTTCATCCAATATATGCTTACTTAAGGCATTGGTGGGCAACTTCCTCTTGATTTCAGACCTGTGTTCCACCATTCTCTCCCTCAATTTTCTTATAGTTTTGCCTATATAGAATGAGGTGCAACACACACAGGTAGCCAAATATACTACTCTCTCCTCATTACAAGCAGTAATTGTTCTCATGGTAAATGTCTCATTAGTTATAGGATGTGTAAATGTAGCATCACCTGTATAAATGTCATTGCAACAAGTACAATTATAGCATTTCACTGTTTTAGCCACCCTTCTGTCATCTCCATTTTTATTCTGAAAATCCTTGTAGCACAATTTCTGCTTCAAAGCTTCAGAGCTCCTATAGGCGAACCTAGGTTTATCACCTACTATAGACCTAATCTCAGGCATAGCCATTAAAATTGCCCAATTCTTCTCAATTATGCTACAAACACTATGAGAATTTAGGTTATAAGTTGTCAAGTACCTAACAGCAATATTATTACCCAACATTACCTGTCTAGTAGCATTATTCTCACTACAGACTCGTAATATAGGTTTATACCTGGACTCTCTTTCAATAATTACATCTTTAATTACTTTATTTATAAATTCCTTCGAATAACCACTCTTCTCAAACTCCATTGCCATAGCATTTACCTGCTCTTGAAACACTTCATCCTTTGTATTTAATCTACTCAGCCTAATAAACTGTGCTTTCAACGTTCCTTTGAAAATATGAGGGGCATGCATGCTGTTTTTATTGACATACCTAAGGGCATCAACATCTTTTCTAAACACCTTGGATTCCAAAATATTAGATTCCTTAAAAATTGTTACATCAGATTTCATCAGATTCAGATAGAAGTTTCCATCTTGAAACTCAGGAAACTAGTTGAATCATTCAAGTACTGCAAATACAGATCCAAATCCAGCAAAGTACCCTTCCATAACATAAAGCAATCATCTACAAATCTCTTATAGAATGACGCATATTTGTTGAACTCAATACTCTTATCTAAAATAACCCTTTTCTCCCATTCATAAAGTACAAGGTTGGCATAGGTGTTGGCAACGGCGTACCCATTGCTACACCTGTTAATTGAAGGAAAGGTTCACCATCAAAAATAAACACATTATGTAATAAAACAACTTCTAAAGAGAACAAATAGTCTCAATGTCTCTTCCATTCATTTTAACCTCTTGACACAAAAGTCACATATGGCATTAACACCATATTCATTAGGTATTACTGTGAAAAGTGAAGCAATATCCAGGGTAACCAAAATGCAGTTATCCATATTATTAATACACTGCCATTCATATAAGCTATTCAAAAATCATTTGTATCTTTAAGCACAGTTGTAGATACTTTCAAATACTTCCCAAGACGCCCTGCAGGTATTTGAAACAGGTTCAGTGACCCAACCTCCACCAGAAACAATAGGCCTCGGGGGGGGTCACTAATACTTTTATGTATCTTGGGTATACCATATATTTGGGGAATTCTTGGGCAAGGAACAGTTAGATAATTAAATAGATCTATACTTATATCATCATTTATTTGAAGGTCATAAATGACCATATTCACTTCACTAATTAATCTTTGCACTTCAACAAAAGAAATCTTTTTAAAAGTGGTGACATTATATAAAAGATCTTTAAACCTCATAAAATAATCATCTCTATCCATCACCACCACTGCTCCCCCTTTAGGGCAATTGGGCAATTTTAATGGCTATGCCTGAGATTAGGTCTATAGTAGGTGATAAACCTAGGTTCGCCTATAGGAGCTCTGAAGCTTTGAAGCAGAAATTGTGCTACAAGGATTTTCAGAATAAAAATGGAGATGACAGAAGGGTGGCTAAAACAGTGAAATGCTATAATTGTACTTGTTGCAATGACATTTATACAGGTGATGCTACATTTACACATCCTATAACTAATGAGACATTTACCATGAGAACAATTACTGCTTGTAATGAGGAGAGAGTAGTATATTTGGCTACCTGTGTGTGTTGCACCTCATTCTATGTAGGCAAAACTATAAGAAAATTGAGGGAGAGAATGGTGGAACACAGGTCTGAAATCAAGAGGAAGTTGCCTACCAATGCCTTAAGTAAGCATGTATTGGATGAAGGTGTGGGACATACTTTTAGATTTAGGGTTCTTTGTAAGGTAGAGGTAGGTCTGAGGAAGGGTGACATTAATAATTTATTGGAATTGAAAGAACTAGAATGGATTATTAGACTTCAAGCTGATGTAGCCCCAGGCCTAAATAATTCAGTTAGTCTAAAGCCCGTTCTGGCTAAAAGACAGAGAGAAGTTTTATAAGTTTATGTTTTAATTATTAATTATTAATTTTTAAGTATGGTGCATGTGATTTCATATGAAACAGTATAAAATTGTTTATTTATAAAAATGTATATGTTTTATAGATGTGATTTTTTATGTGCTACTTTGCATATATTTATTTATTCATTGTAGCTTTAAATTTTTATTGTTAGGTGGGTTGGGTTGAAGCATGTGACTTTATGTTCTCCTATTTAAATGGTGATTTTTTATATGTTAAGTTATACTGATGAAGGGTGTAGACCCGAAAGCTTTATTTAATAAAGATCCTGGTGTATATTTCGTTGTTTTATTCAAGCAGTTGCAGTAACACCTATTGCTGAATTTGCTTCAAATCATATCCAGAGGTTATAAAATCCCTTTTCTGAATCCCCCTCCCAGACCCCGGAGCCTCCATGATGTCCCACCCAATCAAAGGGAGGCAGCAGCTGCAGAAATAAAGCAGCTGCTAGAAAAAAGAGCGATCCAGCGCGTCCCCCGAGACCAATCCAAATCGGGCTTCTACTTCAGGTTCTTTCTGTTGCCAAACAAGACAGGGGACTTAAGGCCAATCCTTGACCTGTTTTTTCTAAACCTGTCAGTGGCCAAAGAAAAGTTCTGAATGGTCACCATTCAATCCATTCTCCCACTCTTACAGGAGAACGACTGGATGTGCTCGATAGACCTCAAGGATGCGTGCTACCACATATTGATGGACAGACGATCCAGAAGGTTTCTCCACTTCCGGCTAGGAGCCAGTCACTACCAGTTCAGGGCCCTTCCCTTTGGTCTCACCACAGCCCCCTGGGTGTTCACCAAAGTTTTGGCAGTAGTAGCAGCCCACCTGAGACTCCAGGGAATACAGGTCTTCCCGTACCTGGACGACTGGCTCCTGACCGCCCCCAACAGGCATCTACTATGTTCAGCCAGAAATTACTTCCTCCACTTGGCCTCCCGGCTGGGAATCACAATCAACCTCAACAAATCTTCCCTTCATCCAACCCAGATCTTAGACTTCATAGGAGCCAAGTTAGACACAAACCTAATGAGAGTCTTCTTAACTCCAGACCGGATTCGTACTCTGAAGCTCCACGTACTGGCCCTTCTAGAATCCTCGGCTCCTCCAGCAGAATTGGTTCTGAGGGCTCTAGGTTCCATGGCAGCCACAATCAATCTGCTACCTCTAGCGCGATTGAACATGCGGATACTACAATGGACCCTGCAGGTTCAATGGTCCATCCTGCTACACCCACTGAGTTCACCCATCCCCCTCAGCAGGGTTTGCAGGAAATCCCTGCTCTGGTGGCTCCAGTTACCGGACCTCCAGATAGGGTGCCCCTTTTCTATGTCCCCACCTCTAACCATGGAGACCATGGATGCTTCTCGCCTAGGGTGGGGGGGCACTGTATGGGCAGAACCGTCCAAGGCACGTAGACCCATTCTGAGACCTTATTACATATCAATGTCCTAGAGATGAGAGCAGTGCTTTTGGCATTGCAAGCACTCCAGGCCCTTCTTCCCTTAGGGACAGTTGCAACTCAGACAGACAACATGTCAGTGGTCTGGTATATCAATGAACAGGGGGGAACCAGATCCTACCCACTTTGTCGAGAGGCCATAAGAGTTTGGGAATGGGCGATCTCCACCAACCGCTTTCTCATAGCAACGCACATTCCGGGTCGATCGAACATTTTGGCAGACAGGCTGAGTCGAACTATCCTCTCACCGTACGAGTGGTCTCTGAACCCCAGAATAGCGAAGCAAATCTTCCTCAAGTGGGGTCAACCTTGCTGCGATCTCTTCACGTCTCCTTCGAATGCAAAGTGTGGCAACTTCTTCGCTCTAATTCCCCCACCAGGGGAATCTCCCAGAGACGCTCTGGTGCATGTTTGGCCATCCAGTCTACTTTATGCTTATCCTCCTCTTCCCTTAATGCTAAAATTCTTGCTGAAAGCCCATCGGTTGGGTAGCAGAGTGATCCTCATAGCCCCATTCTGGCCTCGTCACATGTGGTTCCCATGCCTATGGTCTCATTTAGTGAATCCTCCATGGATTCTAGATCCCACCCCGGATCTGATCTCTCACCCACTAGGATTACCAACCCTGAATCTGGACAACCTCAAGCTCACAGCTTGGCTGATCCAGTTCCAGTAATACTTAGGACTCCCGGTATCTCGTCCCCTGTTAAGGCTATTTTAGTAGCCGCGGATAAACCTTCTATGAGAAAGGTTTATAACAGCAAATGGAAACGCTTTACTATCTGGGCGGAGCATAGAAAGTTGGATCCCTTTACAGCTCCCATACCAGCAGTGTTAGAATTTTTGTCGACTTTATTCGACCAAGGTGCTAGCTCTTCCACGGTCAAAGTCCAATTAGCTGCAATTTCCCATTATCATGTGGGAAGTGATCTCGGTTCCTTAGCATCTTCCAAATTATGTAAGACTTTCTTAAAAGGCACCTTCCTCTTAAGGCCTCCGGTTAAAGACGAAGTCCCTCCATGGGATTTAACCCTTGTTCTCCAGTCCTTGACGGCCCCTCCGTTTGAACCTGCAGCCACGGTGGATCTAAAATACTTGTCTTGGAAGATGGCCTTTCTCATTGCTATCACTTCGGCTAGAAGGGTTTCAGAGCTTCAAGCCCTTTACGCCAAACCTCCGTACTTGGTCTTCCATAAAGATAGAGTTTCCCTCAGGACCAATCCCTCCTTTCTACCCAAAGTTGCTTCTGAGCCCAATATTAATCAGTCTATTAATTTACCAGTTTTCTTTCCAAATTATCAAAACAGGGGTGAATACAAACTACATTCTCTGGACGTACACAGGCAATTGAGATTCTACTTGCATAGGACCGCTGAACATAGACAATCTGAGCAACTCTTTGTATCCTTTGCAAGACCCTCTTTGGGCAAACCAGTATCAAAAGTTACATTGTCCAGATGGATTTCCCAATGTATACGTCTTGCATATAAGAGTTCTGGTCGGCCTGTACCTGAAGGAGTCCACGCTCATTCTACCCGATCGATTTCTACTTCTGCTGCCTTTTGCTCCAGAGTGTCCTTGGACGACATTTGTTCAGCAGCCACTTGGGCTTCATCCCATACTTTCATTAACCATTACAAGTTGGATCTACTTTCCAGAGGGAGAGCATCCTTCGGCTGTGCAGTGCTCCGGAATATCCTTCCATGAAGACCCCCCAAGTTTGGGTAGCTGGGGACTCTGTCCCACAGGTTGATGAACAAATGAAGTTAACTACTTCAGATAAAGAAGTTATGTACTCACCATAACGTTCCATCTGAGTAGGTAAACTTCATTTGTCAGCAACCAACCCCCCCCTCCATCCCCCTAACCTATAGTGCATCCTAGAAGGATTCCTTGTCCTTTTCTCCGGATAACATCAGGTTAGGATTTGCAGGTGATCCTTTGTTGTAATGTTCTGTATAGCAAACTCGATCTGAGGTCAGAGAGGGATGGCAGGGGATTATGGGTATGGGGGAGGAGCTTGGAGCTCGGATCTTAGCTGTTTGAAGCTGCCGGCTCAGATCCGATATGGATCCGATACCCACAGGTTGCTGACAAATGAAGTTTATCTACTAAGATGGAACGTTATGGTGAGTACATAACTTCTTTTTCTCCTTCTTTTGATCCTGTGCCTTCCAGGATCCCTTCCTCTTTTATGGAAAGGTGCTGATCAAAGTCACCTTCCCTTGCCTCATTTCGTTTGTTGAGGAAGATGTGGACAGAATGATGCAAAAGTTCCTCTTGGTGCAAATCCAGATGGGTGTTTTACCAGCTCCTAACTGTTCGGGTCAGAAGGCTCATCCATCTACTACACCACCACTTCATACTTCAGAATCTCTGGATCTGAGCCTTCTGGGTCTGTCTGGCTTGGATTTGAAGATAGCCTTTTCTTTGGATCCAAGGCTAATTCTGAGTGCTCCAGCCCAGACATCTTCGGAGCTGGATGACTCTCAGAGCCAACGCTTCCTTGTCAGATCTGAGGCATTAGAGTCAACTCCAAAGGTTTCAAAGCCATCTCTGCATCTTGGTGCTTCAGCACTGGATAGGTTGGCTCTGATTTCCTGCTTGGGGAAATTGCTTTCGGAGCAGGAGGAGACAGTGGTCCAGAAACTTGTCTTCTCGGGGCTGATGTCTTCCTTCTCTTCAGAGTGGTTTGCCTTTTGAGGTATTGAAGAGGGTGTTTTCTGCTCCAACATGACTGACAGACCCAGTCCCATTGGATCTTCAGTCTAGCACCCAGATGTGTCTGTGCTTGGAGCTTCATCATTCTGCACCACAGGGACAGCCAGCTAGAGACCTCCAAACCACTCAGCAGGGTTTCTTCATAGTAGTTTTGGACACTTCCCCAGAGCACTCGACAGAGGAAGTCTCTAGAAAGAGAAAGTGCAAGACGAGGTACATGGACTTTCCTCAAGAGTCAGTCACTGAGGATACTGATTTCAATGAGGGTGAAGGGTCCCTACAATCACCTCTGAAAGATGTCTCATTTGGAGACATCCTTAACATCCTTAAACAGAGAGGTTGTTGTATCCCCAGCAGTCATTCACTGGAGGAGTCTGTGTTTCTTGTGGCCTTTGGAGCTGACCCATCTACCTCCTGGGTTTCTCCACTTGCTGATGAGCTCATTGATTTGGTCTCTCAGCAGGGTGGAAGGAGCCTGAGTCAGCTCAGCCAGTACCTAAGAAGCCAAATAAGATTCTGGCTCCACTGGTGGGGAAGCAATTTTGGAGTAAGGGGCTGCCCGTGGATGCCATGGTCATGGTGGCGGCATCAAGAAGGAACTTGACGAACAAAGTTCCTATGTTCATCCCCATAACAGAGAGTCTAGGGCAATGGACAGGTTTGGGAAACATGTCTATGCTTCAGTGACATTTCCTCAAAGGTTGCTGAACTATTTGGTACATTTTACTAGGTTGTAAAGGGACCTGATCAAAGAACTTTCAAAATTCCTTTCAGGGACCATTTCTGATGAGGCCCAATTGTCTGTGGCCTCTTGGTTGGCTACCCTCCAATCCCTCTTGAATACATCCATGAGGTTTATTTTCCATGCAGCTGAAGGTGCCTCAAGGGCAGTGGGTTCAGGCATATCCATTAGGAGGCATGCCTGTATGCACTTATATGATTTTGCGGAACCCTTCAAGTCCTTGTTCATAAATGCTCCCTTTGATGACAGTTCATTGTTTGGCACAAATGTGAAGGACACATTATCCAGGTGTGAGAAAGATGGAAAGACCCTCTCTGAAATAGGCATATATTTTTCAACCCCTCAAAGATCCTTTTCTAGGAATCAACAAGGTGGTCTGAAAATGCGGTTCAGAAAGTCCCAGGGTCCTTTCCAGGACACATGTAGACAAAGTTCTTCTAAGGACAGAGGGGGGAACTCTAATGGATGATGACAACCCCGTGGCAGAGGAAGTGCACAAACCCAGGGGTGCAGAGACTCTTTCCATGATAGATCCTACCAGCACTCCTGAAAGGAAGCCCAATTGTTCCCCTCTGGAGGTAATTGGGGGTTAACTATCCCTGCACCAGTGAGCCTGGCTAGACATAACAAAAGATACATGGGTGCAGAGGTTTATTTTCAGAAGTTATATAATTCCATTTTCCCTTCCAGATCCAACTGTACTCAAAATTCCAAATGTTCCACCCAGTCAGAGGAAAGAAGCAGCACTAGAAATGCAAAAGTTGCTAGAAAAAGAGTCAATCCAAGAGGCCCCAGCAGACCAGATAGAATCTGGAACTTACTCCAGATTCTTTTTAGTGCCAAAGAAAACAGGGGACTGGAGACCGATTTTGGATTTTAGCAACTTGAACAAGTCAGTGCTCAATAGACCTTCAGGATACGTGCTATTACATAAAGATGAACTGACAATCCAGAAGGTCTTACACTTCCAGCTGGAAGACAGTCATTATCAGTTCCGATACCTGCCCTTTGGCCTCACCACAGCCTCCAGGGTGTTTACCAAAGGCATGGCAGTGGTGGCAGCTCACTTGAGACTGCAGGGATTCTGAGTGTTTCCATAGCTACATGACTGGCTCATTACAGCGCCAACCAGGTATCTGTTAATAAGGGCAAAGAATCAGGTACTTCAGATTTGTTTTCATTTGGGAATAACCATAAACTACAAGTCTCACCTACAACCAACTCAAATTTTGGAATTCATAGGAGCAGTCGTCAACATGGCATCAGTGGCATATCAATGTCCTAGAGATGAGAGCAGAGCTTTTAGGGTTGCAGACCTTCCAGAACTCTCTCCCCTTAGGGACAATTCTGATTCAAACAGACAATATGCCAGTGATTTGGTACATCAACAAACAAGGAGAGACTAGATCTTACCCCTTGTATCAAGAAGCACTCAGACTGTGGCAACGGGCAATCTCATCCAACCACTTTCTCATAGCAATGCATATTCCAGGGAAATCCAACGTGATAGCAGATGAATTTAGCAGGTCCATTCTTCTACCTCATGAGTGGTCTCTCAACAGAAAAGTGGCAGAAATGATTTTCTGTCAATGGGGCCAGCCTTGCTGTGATCTTTTTGCTTCCCTGATAAATAACAACTGCAGCAGCTTTTTTGCCGTAATCCTTCCTCAGGGGAAGTCACCAAGGGAAAGCTTTAAGTCATGATTGGCCCACTGGCCTACTTTATGCTTACCCACCAACCCGTCTAATTCCAATATTCCTGAAGAAAGCCACCAGATTGAAGAGCAAAGTCATCCTTGATGCAGCTTACTGGCCTAGTCAGATTTGGTTCCCCTTCCTGTGGCCTCATCTTCTTTGCCCACCTTGGATTCTGGATCTGATTCCAGATCTCCTCCCATATCTGACTGACATGGTTCATCCAGATATCTCATACCTCAAGCTAACAGCATGGTTTCTCCAATTTCATTAATAACCAGACAACTGATGCTCTCTTCCCCTGTCCATCATATCCTTTTATCTTCCCATAAACCTTCCACAGGAAAGCTTTATACAAGTAAATGGAAAAGGTTTGCTTACTGGACACAGTAAAAACTTACTGACCCCTTTTCAGCTCCAATACATAACATAATTAAATTTTTACCTTTGACCTTTAATGAAGGGGTGAGCTCCTCTATCATTAAGGTTCAATTAGCAGTGATATCTAATTTTCATATTGCTTATCCTATGCTTGGCCAAGATTTTTTTTTTGTTGTATAACTGATTGGCTCGTCTTTTGAGTTTGTCTTATTCTTAACACTAAGTGGTCACAGCTCATGCAATACAACTATCAGTATGTCTGTACAGAGATTTTGTAAATAGTTCAGTGTATGCTATGGTGCTTACTAGGTTTATGGCTGCTTGGAATTTAGCCAAGGTGTCACTTTGTAGAGAGAGAGGTTAGCCTTGGAAGAGTTCCTAAAGGTTTTTGGTTTCACTGGATCCCCAGATTTAATTTTTAACTACAGATGCCTCAGATTTTACTTGGGAAGTGGATATATTGTAGTAAAAGTGCAAGGTTGAAACAAAAAGGATACACCAAAATATATAAATGTAAAAGACATGTTGGTAGTAATAATTGCTGTCCACCCTTTCAATCATCTATGTTCCCCAGGACGATTACAAGAGGTTACGCACAGCACCACAGTTATGGGGTACATAAACAAATGGGAGGGGGGACCAGATCTTATCTTATCTGAAGGCTAGCCGTGGTAGCCTTGGATGTAGCAGTTTAGAACAATGTCACTCTACAAGAATCTTGTATCCCATCAGAGCAAAGGTTTGTGGCAGACAAGCTAAGAAGAACCATGATAGACTTTCACTAATGGAAATTGTAACCACCCTCTTTCAATCTATGTTGCTGTTTTAAAAATAGTGGCTTTCCACTAAAACTTAATTTTTTAGACAGGTAAAACTTAAGTTACCTACTTTCACATCTAACTTCTCTAGTGCACACTGCAGTGTGTAGGATAAACCATTTTTTTCATCTTACCTTTAAGCATCCCTGTGACTAGTACTTGCTCTAAAACCTGCTGGAAAGCACTAGGAAGCCTTAAACTGATACAAACACTCAACTATCCTTGTTAATAAGGAGAAATTAATCATAGGCCCTAAACAGCCTATAATTGCAAAGTACCTTGCTAAGTAAGGGAAAACAGCTCTTGTACTTTACAAAAAAAAAAGCACCAAACCAGGCATGTCAAAGGGTCAGCTTCCAGTGATTTCTCCTGTCCACCTGGTGAATCTGGGCATACTGGGGCAATGCAGCAATTGCCTCATGTACACAGACAACCCTCTCCTCCTGCCACCCAACACTACAACCTGCGAGAGATGCACTTACATAGCCAAACTGGAAGCAAAGCTCTCTCCACCCAAGATTGTGCTAGACAGTAAAGAGGAGAATGTTACCACCTGCACTGCACCTCAAGCAACACGTAGCCATTCTAAACCCACACCACCAACACCCTCACATAGCAACACTAAACCCTCACATGTGGAGGCCCTTAATAGTAACCTGCCCAAGCAACAAGGACCTCCGAAGCTGAAACGCAAACAAACACCAATCACAACCAAAGTGTCACATAGCTCACAACACCAGTGTGCCACCCAACAACAGCCCCTAAGGCAAGACAACGTACCCAACACTTCAGTCATAGGTGACTTTATAGTCAGGCACACTGATGTCCCACTCACCAGGCTGAACAAGGAGAAAATTACAGTCAGCTGCCTGTCGGGTACCAGGATCCGCCACATAACACATGCACTCATGTCACTCCACAAGAAGTACAAATATGACTCTGTCATTGTCCATGTTGGAGTGAATGACTTGAGACATACCTCCCTGGACTACATGAAAAGAGACATGGAAGAGCTCTTGGATCATGTGGCCCAGGCAGGTATGACCCTAGCCCTGAGTAGCATCCTGCCTTTGACCAGAATGATACCACAGTACAAGGTCAAAATGATTGACTTCAATTGGTTAAGCTTCTGGTATCATTCAAAGGGGATCCAGTATCTGTCTGCCTGGGACGACATGATCGACAGACCACAATGCTTTGCCAGAGATGGTCTGCACCTGTCACCCCTGGGATTCAGGTTACTGGCTAAGGCTCTTGCCACCCCTATAGTTCCTTTTTTAGGCAAAGTTCAAAGGACAAAACCACAACTGTAACAGGTGCAAGTATGCAAAATCTAAAGGTAATGCTACTCAATGCTAGAAGTCTAAACCTCAAAATGCACTCTCTCGAGGCACTCCTAAAAATGGACAGCATTGATATCTGTGCAGTAACTGAGACCTGAGTCAAGGCTCCAGAGAGCACCCCTGCAATATCAGGCTACAACTCTTACCACACTATTCAGCCACCAGGATCGAAACACTAAAGGTGGAGGAGTGTTCATATTCACCAAGGATATTCACACCACCAGGCTAGTTGCCCAGCACAATGCGTCTGAAATTCTCCAGGTGCAGCTAACACTAGGTAAGACTGCAATCCAAATTTTAGCTTGCTACAGATCCCCCACCATGCCCCAAGATTCTCACTACACCTTTCTAAACATACTGGAAAATATAAAGATACAACCAAACACCCTAGTACTGGGTGATTTCAACTACCCTGCCATTAACTGGGAAAACTACTCATGTACCAACACCTTTGCCCAACAGTTCTTGGAATTCATAAATTCCAATGCCCTGGATCAACTAATCCATAGTCCCACCAGGGGCTCCAATATCCTAGACTTGGTCATTACCAACATAGGAAATCGATGCTCCACACCAATGGTCACCCCCTCTTTGGTCAGGTCTGACTATAAGCTAATCACCCTTGACATCCACATCCCTCCCCCACCCCCCAGTAAGGAAACCTCTGTAAAAAACTTCTGCAAAGCCAACTTCATGCTACTGAAGTCAGAAGTGACAAACGTCATGACACCCATGCAGACGGGAGCTGAAAGTTTGACTGCTGAATCCTACACTAAGGCACTGTACGAGCACATCCACTCGTACATGAATCGTGCCATCCCAAATAGAACCATGACACTCTCCTCCAAAAAAAAGGAAGCCAATCTGGCGGTTCTGTGCCATAAACAAACTTTACAACAAAAGGAATAAACTGTTGCAGAAAAGAGGAAAATCCCAGGATGCAAAAAAATCCCTTACCAGCCTCAGTAAGAAGCTGAGATCCCTCATAAAATCCTCCAAAGCTAGTTACGAAAATAAAATTGCCAAAGATTCCAAAGACAACCACAAGGCATTCTATAGCTATGTCAAGAATCCAAATGGCAATGCTCAGATCTGCTCTGAACTACAACAGAATGGCATTAAATATACTGATCCCAAGGATATTGCCAATATCCTGGCAGATTGATTCAGTGCCAACTTCACCCTCTCTCTCACCCCCTAAAGGGCCCATCTCAACACCGAAAGATTGCCAAATTCTGGTAAAACGGCCACACAGGTAAAAACCGCACTCTCCATAGCTAAGAATACAGCATCCATGGGACCAGATGACATCCCAGGCTGTGTACTACATGAACTACAAAATGAACTGGCACCTCACCTAAGTGTCATGTTTAGTCATAGCCTCACCTCAGGCTTTGTGTCCACTGAGTGGCGCACAGCTACAGTTATCCCACTCCACAAGGGGGGATCCACCTTGGATCCTGGGAACTACCGCCCCATCAGTCTGACAAGCCTGATCTGCAAGGCAATGGAATGTCTTATCATGGAACTTATAAACAAAGACATTGGCAACCTTCAAACACTGGACCCCACCCAGTTTGGGTTTGTGAAGGGCCAATCTTGTCTCCTGAACCTGATTGACATCTTTGAATCAGTCTCCAGAGCTGTGGATAAGGGTAAGGCGGCCCACACAGCCTATTTGGACCTTGCCAAGGCCTTCAACACCATCCCCCACTCTGGAATCATAGATAAACTTACTAAGCTGGGCATTAATCCCTACATCACTCGATGGGTTGTCAACTGGCTTACTGACAGAACCCACACTGTAAAAGTAGCCAACTCCAAATCCAGCTCCAGACAAGTGACAAGTGGAGTACCTCAGGGTTCAGTCCTGGGACCGCTCTTGTTTGGCATCTACTTCTCTCAAGTACAGGCCAATACTAAGGGACTCTGGCTAACAAAATTCGCAGATGACTGCAAACTGGGAGCCATTATTGAATCCCCAAATGATGTGGATATTCTACAAAAGGGCCTTAAAGAAACAGATGCATTGTGTCAGAGCCATGGGCTCAGGCTCAATGCCAAGAAATGTATAGTTATCCCCTTTGGGAAAAAACATGTACCCGTAAATTGCCACATAGGTGGCAGTACACTAAACACTGAAAGTGTGATAAGAGACTTAGAGGCACAGGTGAACAGTGATCTCACCTTCGATAACCACATCACCACAACAGTCAGGAAATCCTTCTGTGTGGCACACCTCATCACTAAGGGCTTTTCATCCAGAAGAAAAGGAGGTCATTGTCCCACTGTACTCATCCCTCATTAGACCCATTATAGAATACAATTCCCCATTTGGTGTGTACCTCTCAAGATATCTGCAACAACTGGAAAGGCCACAGAAATACTTCACTAAAAGAATCATAGACCTAAAGCAGATGCCCTATGCTGACCGTCTAAAAAACTCCATCTATACTCTGTCGCATATTGTCTACTCAGAGGCGATCTCTGCTTAACATACAAGGCCATGTCAAATCCAGAGCTGGTGGACATGCTACACTTAAAGAAATCCCAATCCCTCAGAGCCACATGCTCCAGGGATCTAAACCTTGTCATCACAATGAACAAAACATGCTGGAGGGATAGGATCCTGACCCAGAGAGTCCCCACACTCTGGAACAGACTGCCCATACATGTCAAGCAGTGCGCCTCTTTGGCCCTCTTCAATAGGAACCTTGACGATTGGATGGGAGATAGGAAATTCACCCCGGGGATCACGTTAGTCACCCTGCTAGACAGGGGTCCAGGGAAGTAAATATTGTGGGAAGAAATAGCCAGGGAATTGTTATGGCTAGGCTTGTATGGGCCCTAGGGCCGATAGCCTAGTACCAACCTATAAGGAGGTCTTCCAGGAATCGATTCAGCTGTGGGTAGCACCTCAGACACATCTATTTGCCTCCCGTCTCAGTCAAACAACCGGCCAAATTCTGCTCTAGCACTCCTTGCAAGCAGGCTTGTAAAACAGATGCATTTTCATTCCTTTGGACTGGAATGCTCCTGTATGCTTTTCCACCTTTTCCACTGATATGCAGAGTCATTCTGAAACTTCAGAAGGACTCTCCAATGTTCATTGTGAAACCTTCCTTCTGGCCCAGGTAACAGTGGTGCCCCCTTCTTTTGGAAATGGCCAAGGGTAATTTTTTCCAGCTTTCACACCGACTGGATCTACTCACACGAGACAGGGGATGTTTGATAATCCCTGTTTGAAAAAAATATCAAGTAACAGCTTGATTGAAAGTGTTTTAATACCTTTTAAGCTCCTATTGTCTGCAGATGTGCAGCAGCTAATAAAAGAGGCAAAGAAATCTACCACTTTGGTATCATATATTAGTAAATGAAAATTATTTTCTAGTTAGCTAGAAATGGCTAGCACTTCTCTATTTCTTCAATAGGTTCATAGGTGTTTACTAGGCTAATAACCACAAGAGCCTTTTTAAGCCTGGTCATGCATCCCAAATCTCTGACAAGTTCTGATACCCTTGATAAGTGTAAGCATGAGCCTGGGAGATGAATCATTTACAGATTAGCTGTTTGCATTAGAGACATAGGTGCCAAACCAGGGATGAATTTCCAGTTTCCCATCCAATTGTCCAAATTGCATTTGAATTGGGTTAGGGAGGAACTCTGCTTCACATAGATGGGGAGCCTGATCCATAGACGGTATAGTCTCTGGGATAGATACCTATCTCTCCAGCAGGTCCTATTTATATCATAGGCAAGGTTTAAGTCTTTAGAACAGGTAATTCTGCTACTGTTTGTTTTGTGGATATGCAGGAGGTCTATCAGAGTGGGGTCTGACAATGCCCTGTATGTCAGGCATAGATCTCCCCTCAAAAGCCTGTAGGAGACAGAATACAAGGATAGGGCCTTGAAGCGGTCTGCATAGGACATATTATTTACTCCCTGCATTCATTTAGTGAGGAACCTCTGTGGACATTCCAGTTGTTGGATATGCCTGGTTAGGTACATATCAAAGGGTGCATTGTACTCAATGACAGGTCTGATGAATTGCTGAATACAGTGGAACAATTACTTCCTTGGACTTAGATGCCATACCTTTGTTTATAAGTTGTGCAGCATAGAATGATTTCCTCACCACTGTAGACATGTGATGATCAAAGGCTAGATTATTATCTATGTGTGCTTTTATGTCCCTGACTACTGGGTCAGCTCTAAGGATGTGTTGTCAATATGATAGTTACCAGGCATGGATGACTTCCCAAAGGATACTATTATGCAATGTTAAGTTGTCTATCTCGCCTTCATTCTTGCTGGATGGGTTCGGAGCCGACCTCGGCTCGACTGCCACTCTAAAAGCTCGAGAGTTGGTTCCACCGGCTCGAGGCTCCCCTTATATCCCACAATGCTAGGCGAGAGTTACCTCAGATCTCGTTTGCCGCTACAGCGATCGAGGTGTTGGTTTTCTACCGGTTCTTGGTAAGTAACTTTCTTGTAAAGTTAGTGTATTTAAACCCCTTTAATTTTAAATTTTATACTTATTTCCCTTACTTTAGAAGAATTCTTGCCCCTTTTTCTTAAAATTCCTGTTTTTTCCCCACAAGAACTTTAAGTTCTTCCCTCGGGCCTTCAGGCCTTCTTCCTTCCCTAGTGGGTGTGTGTGTGTGTGTTATTTTTTCTTAATTTAAAACCTAGTCAGTTGTTTTATTTTAAGCTAAAACTAGACAGGGTGTAATCAGTGTGTTTTTTGACTGTGTGTGTGATTGCACTTTCGGGATGTCTAAAGAATCAAAGGTCTCAGGCTTCAAGAAGTGTGATGCGTGCTGTCAGAAAATGTCTCTGACAGACGGTCACACTTCTTGTGTCTACTGCCTGGGGCCTTTGCACCTGCAGGACTCCTGTGCTGTTTGCCATGGCTTCAGTCCCAGGGTCCTGCAGGAAAGAAAAAATAAATTAATTCTGAGAGGTTTACTCAAGCCTGAGGATTCCCTTACTGTGTCTTCAGGGAAGCCCTCCAAGGCTTCTAGGTCTTCGGCTCCAGCAACTGAGCCGAGACCTAAGGCTTCTAAACCTCCACCTACATCGGCTCCGGCTGGAGCCGATGAGTCTCAGTCCACAGTTTCTGTGGTTCCCTCGGCTCCGGCTGGAGCCGAGGTAATAGAGATTCCCGTGTCGGCTCCGACCAGATCTTCGGAGCCGACATCGAGGAAGAGGTCCAGGTCACCATCCCTTGGCTCCGTTCATTCGGCTCCAGGATCTCCCCTGCTGTCTGAACGGAGCCATAAATCTCATTCCTCTAGGTCATCGAGGCTGTCGGATCATGACCTTCAGAGGGTAGTGAGTCGACTTCTTAAGTCCGAGGCACTGGCCCAGATGCTTCAGAGCCCGACTCATCAGTTGATGCCTGCCCCTGTCCATCTATATATTCCTCCTCCGACTCCGTTGAGTTCGGAGCCGGGTCGTGTCGGAACCGAGACTGTGGTAGCGTCTGAGCCGATACAATTGTCTTCGGCTCCATCGTCGGCTCCGATTTCTTCCTTAGAAGAATCTCGGCGCCGGACTTCCATCGTCGGCTCCGAGGGGGTGAGTGGCATCGGACCCTTGTCCGACCCCGCTCTTCCTCTCGGAGCTTCGGCGCTGGTGAGTTCGGCTCCGACATCGGCCTCGGAGCCATCACTGTCGGTGCCGAGGGAGGTTCTCAGCTTCTCGGAGCGGGGACCTCTGGCTTTGCCTGACAGGGGTGTGTTCGAGGTCATGCGGAGTGTGTTAGAGCCTGGCTCTACTCCACAGTCGGCGCCGTCCGCCCCTCCCTCTACGGTGCCTCAGGTCAAGTCGACTCACTCCCTCATCACGGACCGCAGAGAGCCAGCTCCTCAGGAACCCCCTGTGGGGATTTCATCCTCTTCCGAGGCCTCTCCTGATTTCGCAGAAGAGCCCCCTCGGAAGAGGAAGTGTAAGAGGAAACACATTGACTCACCTGAGTCCATCACATCTGACACAGATTTAGATGACTCCGAGGGTTCCCCCCGTTCCCCTTCTGAAGATGTCTCATTTGCAGACATTCTAGAGATCCTGAAGCAGAGGGGAAATTGGCCAGCCCTTAACCCTTCGGAGGATGAATCTGTATATCTTGAGGCGTTTGGCTCTCGCCCTTCCACCTCCTGGGTGTCTCCCCCCTTTGACCCCCTCATGCAGGTGGTTGCTAAAAAGGCATGGACGGCTCCTGATTCAGTGGACCCCACTCCCAGGAGACCCTCCAAATTCATAATGGCACCAGCAGACAAACAGTTCTTGACAAAAGGAGTTTCTGTGGATGCTATGGTGGTAGCTGCTGCCACTAAGAAGGAACTAGCTGATCCTTCAGTACCTGTCCATCCACCTAACAAGGAATCTAGGTCCATGGACAGGTACGGGAAGCGGATGTTCTCGTCAGCGACATTTACTATGCGTTCGCTGAACTACCTGTGCCATTTCACTCGTCTTCAAAGGGACTTGATTAAAGAAGCGAGTGACATGTTGAAGGATCCTACAGCTGCGGGTTTTCAAGATAAAATGAACACTCAGCTGGCTACCCTTAACTCCATAGCCAACTCCTCCATGCGCCTCCTTTCTTATGCGGCTGATGGAGCGAGTAGGGCCACAGGGACAGGTGTGGCCTTACGTAGGCATGCCTGGATGCGGCTATGTAATTTTGCGGACCCCTTCAAGACGTCTTTCACTAACTCCCCGTTTGATGGATCATCTCTCTTTGGTCCTCAAGTGAAAGAAACCTTGACTAGGTGCGAGACTGATGGCAAGACTCTTTCTGCCGTCGGAGTCCGTTTTTCTACTCCTTCTAGGCCTTACCCCAAAGGCCAGAAAACTGGGAAAATGTGGTTCCGTAAACAAAATCAAGGGACTTCGCCTGACGCACAAAGTCGTTACCCCGCCAGAGGCAGAGGCGGGAATAACAATGGTAGACGGCGCCCTCGAGGCAGGGGGGCTCCGCAGAACCAGGGCAATCGAGAAGCCTTCTCTTATAAGCCCTTTCAGCATCCCTGAGGTGTTGCCCAGCTGCCCACCTTCGGAGGCAGTCGGGGGAAGGTTGTCACTGTACCCAAAAGCCTGGCTATCCCTGACTCAAGACAAATGGGTACAGTCCGTCATTTCCGAAGGCTATTCTATCCCCTTTCTTCGCATTCCGAAACAATCAAAAAAATCCCTTCCAGATGTTCCACCCGCTCAAAGGGATCTAGCGGTTTTGGAAATTTCAAAACTGCTTGCAAAAAGAGCAATTCAGCCAGTTCCAGCAGACCAGCAAGGATCCGGATTCTACTCAAGGTTCTTTTTAGTTCCAAAGAAAACAGGGGACTGGAGACCAATTTTGGATCTCAGTATCTTGAACAGATCAGTCAAGAAAACAAGATTTCGGATGGTCACGCTGCAGTCCATCCTTCCCCTATTGGGAAAAGGAAACTGGATGTGCTCTATAGACCTTCAGGATGCGTACTATCACATAAAAATGAACAGACGCTCCAGAAGATTCCTCCGCTTCAGGCTGGGAACCAGTCATTTTCAATTCAGGGCCCTGCCCTTTGGTCTCACCACTGCCCCCCGGTGTTTACCAAATGCATGGCAGTGGTAGCTTCTCACCTGAGACGACAAGGATTCCAGGTGTTTCCATATCTGGACGACTGGCTCCTCACAGCTCCCACCAAGCATCTCCTTCTGATGGCCAGGGATTACACTTTTCGCATTTGTCAAAAGTTAGGCATTTCAATAAATTGCGAAAAGTCTGTTTTGTCGCCTTGTCGCATTATTACCTTCATAGGCTAAATCTAGACACAGTAGACATGTCTGCGAGGCTAACAGATCAGAGAATAACAGACATACACAGACTGGTCTCACTCCTTTTCAACAACAACAGAATCAAAGCCAGGTTAGTTCTGAAAGTGTTGGGAATTATGGCGGCTGCCATACCTCTGCTTCCATTAGCCAGATTCCACATGCGAATCCTTCAATGGATGCTCTTTACACAATGGTCATACCAGCAACTTCCAATGTCCCACACCATTATGATCATGCAGGCGTGCAGAAATCATCTCATGTGGTGGATGTCTTCCCTCAGCTCTGGTTGGGAAGACCCTTTGTTCCTCCCTCCGGTTGCTACTCTGACAACGGACGCCTCCCTGATCGGGTGGGGGGGGCATTATCAGGGCAGGACGGTCCAGGGCACATGGCAACCAGACGAATGCCACTTGCACATAAATGTTCTGGAGATGAGAGCAGTGCTTTTAGCGTTGCAAGCCCTTCAAGACTCTCTCCCCTTGGGAACGATTGCAATCCAGACAGACAATATGTCTGTAGTGTGGTACATCAACAAACAAGGCGGAACCAGGTCCTACCCCTGTGTCGAGAAGCACTCAGATTGTGGCAATGGGCGATTTCTTCTCAGCGCTTCTGATAGCAACGCACATCCCGGAAGTCCAATCAAATAGCGGACAAATTGAGCAGAGCTATCCTCATGCCTCACGAGTGGTCTCTGAAAGACTCTGTTGTGAGAGAGATTTTTCTCAAGTGGGGTCAGCCTTGCTGCGATCTTTTTGCTACTCCCCAAAACAGCAAGTGCAGACATTATTTCACTCTATTCCCTTTACCAGGCCAACCCAGCAGAGACGCTCTAGTCCAAGTTTGGCCCCGGGGACTTCTGTATGCATTTCCTCCCTTCCCACTAATCTCTCAAGTGATACAGAAAGCTATCGCTCAGAAGGCCTCGTTGATCCTCATTGCTCCTTACTGGCCTCGACAGGTGTGGTTCCCCTTTCTACATCAATTTCTACTGGAGCGACCTTGGCATCTGGACCTAGTTCCAGACCTTTTGATCCATCAATCGGGTCAGTTACATCGCTCCCTCCCCTCTCTGAACCTCACTGCTTGGTTCCTCCAGTTCCAACCTTAGCCAGGCTTCCTCAATTATCTCACTCTGTTCGAGATATTTTGATAGCTTCCCATAAATCTTCCACTAGGAAGATTTATTTGAGTAAGTGGAAACGTTTCACATATTGGGCTCAAGGAAGGGACATAGATCCTTTCACTGCTTCCATCCAAATAGTCCTTGATTTTCTAGCTGAACTCTTCCATGCAGGTTCATCCCCTTCTACTCTTAAAGTTCAATTGGCAGCTATCTCTAACTTTCATGTGGGTATTTCTGAGTCTGCCTTAATGTCCCACAAGCTTTGCAAAGCCTTTTTGAAAGGAGTTTTTCTTCTCAGACCTCCTATAAAAAATCCTCCTTCTCCTTGGGACCTAAATTTAGTTCTTACTTCTTTGATTCTTCCCCCTTTCGAACCTGCAGCCTCCTGTTCTTTAAAATTGTTATCATGGAAGACTCTCTTTCTGGTAGCTATTACTTCAGCTAGAAGAGTCTCAGAACTTCATGCACTCAGCTGTCGACCTCCTTATCTATTGTTCCATAAGGACAGGGTATCCTTACGAACCAACCCGTCCTTTTTGCCTAAGGTAGTCTCGACGTCAAATCTAAATCAAAGCATTGACCTCCTGTCTTTTTTCCAGAATATTCCAATAGGTCTGAACAAAATTACACTGGCTAGATGTTCATCGTCAGTTGAGGTACTATTTGGATAGAACAAAACAATTCAGAAAATCTGACCAACTGTTTATCTCCTATGCAGAAGGCAGAAAGGGACTTTCAGTTTCAAAGGTATCATTATCTAGATGGCTTACATCTCTGATTACCCTTGTTTATGAGATTAGACACCAAAAGCTGCCTAATAAACCTAAAGCCCATTCTACCAGAGCTTTGGCTACTTCCTTAGCCTTCCAAGACAGACTGCCTATTGACACCATTTGTGCAGCGGCTACTTGGGCTACTCCTCACACTTTCATTTCTCATTATAAGTTGGATTTAGCTTCTAGGCATAGAGCTAACTTTGGTTCCACTGTTCTCAGGAGTCTGTTCCGTTAGGCCACCCGGGACAAGGTGCTAGGGACGCGGTCCCATCCAGCAAGAATGAAGGCGAGATAGACAACTTAACATATAGAAGTTATGTTCTTACCATAACGTTCCATGTTAGTTGTCTTCTTCTCGCCTTCTTCTTGCGTCCCACCCTCCTTCCCCCTGGCCTGGACAGACCTAGAGGAGTTGTGATTGTGACCTCTCTTTCTACCACCTCTTTTCTTAGGCATATGCTGCTTGCATATTTCCTGAATCAGGATGTAGGTCACCCTTCTTTCTCCCTGTTGTTAGAGGTGGACTCTGTTTAGAGTTATTCTGTTACTATTATAAGCTGGGGTTAGCTTACAAACGAGATCTGAGGTAACTCTCGCCTAGCATTGTGGGATATAAGGGGAGCCTCGAGCCGGTGGAACCAACTCTCGAGCTTTTAGAGTGGCCGAGTCGGAGCTGAAGTCGGCTCCGAACCCATCCAGCAAGAAGAAGGCGAGAAGAAGACAACTAACATGGAACGTTATGGTAAGAACATAACTTCTATTTTCTTGGCATTTAGTTTTAGTCCATTGCTCTGACACCAGTTGTCTGTGTCAGCCCCTCCTTGAGAACATTTGTGTCAGTGTGAGATTCAATGACAGCTCCTAATTTGCAGTCATCTGCAAATTTAGTCAGCCACAGACCACTGACATTGGCCTTGACTTCTGATAAGAAAATGACAAAAAGGAGTGGTCCAAGGACTGATCCCTAAGGGAATTCACTTGTGACTGGCCTCTTTGTAGAGGTGGACTCCCCAATTTTAACGTCCTGGGTCATGACTGTGAGCCAGTTGGCTATCCACTGGGTAACATACGAGTTTGTACCTAACCTCTTAAATTTGTCAACAATGCCTGAGCGGGGTATTGTGTCAAATGCCTTGGCCAGGTCAAGGTAGGCAGTGTGAACGGTTTTGCCCTCATCCATTGCTTTGGTGACTATCTCAAAGAAGTCCACCAGGTTGAGAAGGCATGATCTGCCCTTGACGAAACCAAACTGGGTTGGGTCCAGTGTCTGGAGGTTTACTTTATCTCTGTTGATTATCTCCATGATAATTCTTTCCATATAAGACTAGTGAGACTTATGGGTCTGTAGTTTCCAGAGTCTGTAGATGGCCCACCTTTGTGCAGAGGGATGAGTGTTGCCTTTCTCCAATCATGGAGCATGGAGCCTGTTTGGAGGCTACAGTTAAATAGTAATTCCAGAGGTCCTGCTAGGTTATGTTTCATGCTATTTAGAAGGCATCCTGGGATATTGTCTGGGCCCATTGATGCAGTGTTCTTAATGCTCTCTAAGGACCTGTTCCCTAGTGATAATAGGGAGAGTTATATTTGATAATATTTCCTGAGGGAAGGTTGAGGGGGATAGAGGAGTAAAGTTGGAGCTGAATTTATCAGCCAGGAGGTTTGCTATATCTTCTGGCTCAGTATAGGTGGCTGCATTTACAATGAGCTCTGCACACAATTGTGTATTCCCTTTGAGACTGCGGACATAACTAAGGGTCTGTATTACAATCTCGAAGGTTTAATGCTTCGAATCACTAACTATCGAACTTTAGTGATCGAAACATTAATACATCAAAATTCTAGTAGACCCTTTAAAAAAAAAACACAAGTAAAGGGTGTTTAGGCAGGGGGGCAAGCCCCCCTGCACCCCCCACAACCCCCGCTACTTAAATATACCAACTCTGAGATCACACTTTAACAGAGTATGGTGCGGAAAGGGAAAATTTCACTTTCCTACACTGTAGCGTAATCTCAGAGTTGGTATATTTAAGTAATGGGGGGTGTAGGGGGTTTGCCCCCCTGCCTACACTTGTTAGTTTTTTTTTTTTGGTCCTAAAAATATTTTTATAGGTGTTCGATCGTTTAATAGTTCGATGCATACAGTTTGATGTTTATGCATTCAAACTATTAAACTTTCACGATTATAATATAGACCCCATAGCTAAAGAATGTTTTATGGTTGTCCTTAGCCTGGGAGGCCAAAGTTACCTCAAATTTGGCTTTGGTAGACTTTATTTGTCCTCTGAGTTGTTTGTTTAGTTTGAATGCTTATATCCTTCTGGGTGCTCCACCTCCTAATTTTTGCCATGATTTTCTTCCTCCTGTTATACATCCGATTGATTTTGTTATTCACCACAATGGCTTGTTTTTTGAGTTAGTCCTGTACTTCTTCCTGGTGGGTACAGCTGCCTCTGTGCAGCTATTAGCATGCTTGTACAGGGTCTCTGTGAACAGTTCTGCAAAGGCAAAAGTGTTCTCAGGGTTTATTGGGGCTTGAAATTTTGTCAGATTCTCACTTAATAGCAGGAGGTTAGCCTTAGAATAGTTCCTGAATATTCCCGGTTGAGCTGCAGGTCCAGGTTTTATTTTTACTTCAAAGGAGACCATTTTGTGGTCTGACCTTACCATTGAAAGCATTACAGTAGGGGGTGTGCAGCACTCTCCCATATTAGTGAGGACCAGATCCAGTGGTTGGACCCCTGGTTGATGTATTGACTATCTGGTCCAGGGTGTTTGTGTTTACAAAATCCAGGAATCTCTGTGCATGTACGTTTGATGTCATATAGGATTCCCATTTAATAGCGGGGTAATTAAAGTCATTCATGAATATGGTATTGGGTTGGATGGTTAGTGTGTCTAATAAGTTTAAATATATGGCATGGGTTTCCTGGGTCATAAAGGGGACCTATAGCTTGCAAGGAAGTGGTATTGGATTTTACCTATGGTGATTTGAACATGGAGCAGCTCAAGTGCATTGTCCTGTTTGACCAGCCTTGAAGTATATTTGTTTTTGATGTAAATAGAGACACCGCCACCTTTAGTCTCTGCCTGTGAAGTAGCTGGTCTAAATGTGTGGAAGGCATTATAACCTTGCACTGTTGGTGTGGTTTCTGCTGCTTTAAACCACATCTTAGAGACCGCTCAGGCATCAGTATTCTCTAGGGTAAAGGGAACCTCCAGAGATTGCAGTTTTTTGTTTAGGCTCCTAGCATTGAGCAGTAATACCTTTAGATTTTCTTGGTTTTGATTTGCTATGTCGGAAGTACTTTCAGTTTGACATTGCCTAAAAAAAGCACTATGGGGGAAGACAGTGTTTTAGCTAATATTCAAAAGCCTAGAGGGGAGAGGTGCAGACCATCCCTGGCAAAGCAGCATGGTCTGTTGGCCATCTCCTTCCATGCTGACAAATATTGCACCCCCTTTGAATGTCACCAGAAACTAAACCAATTATTAAAGTCAATCATCTTTTGTTTGTATTGTGGCATCTTCCTTGGAGCAGGTAAAATGCTGCTCAATACTAGGCTCATACCAGCCTGAGACACATATTCCAAGAGCTCTATGATGTTTCTCTTCATATAGTCTAGGGAGGTACGTCTCAGGTCATTTACTCCCACATGGTCTATGACTGAGTCATACTGGTAATTGTGGTCCAATGACCTGAGTGCATGTGTAATGTGGCAGATCCTAGCCTCAGATAAGCAACTGACCATAACTTTTTCCTTACTCAGCCTGAGAGGGACATCAGTGTGTCTCACGATGCTGTCTCCAATGACTAGAATGTTGGATTGTGTGTTAACTTGCCTTATTGGATTAAGAGGTAGAGACTCCATGAGATGTAGCTGTATGTACTGATGTGGGTGCTGTTTTGAAGTGTGTGTTTGGGGGCTGCTGAGGGTATGTCTTATGTGTACTTTGTCTAGGTGGTCTTTGTGGTTTAGGAAGGTTACATGTAAGTGCCTCAGTATATGTGGGTCTATATGTCTGCTTTGAATTGTGCTTGATGGGTGTAGCATGTGTACTACTGGCAACCTTATTAACATTAGGATTACTTTTATGTGAGAGCTTTGCCTCCAGTGATGTTGTGTAAATACATCTCTCACATACCATATCAGTTTGTTTGAGAATTGACTGGTTATCAGCAAACATGAGGCAATTTCTGCATTGCCTCAGGGTGCCCATATCCACCAAGCCAGTAATGGAGACAGTAGGGAAGTTCATATCCATGGCAACAGACCCTTTTTTATTGATTAGACTGCTGGAGTAAGAATATCAATTACTGTCAGGAGTATCTGGTTTGCAGCTATGTGGACAGTGCTTGTCACTGCAAAGTAGCTGTCCTGTGTACAACTAGATATTGGAGAAATTTCAATTGTGCTTTTACAGGACAAATGTCACTCAAGATGGCAGAGTCTGTACAGAGCACTGCCAAACACTTGAGGGGAAACTAATACGTAGACCCTGAACATTTATGGATGAAGTATTTAGGCAGATATTCTGAAGTTAGAACAAATCAAGCAGTACTTACTGAAAACAAAGAATTAGCTTGTCAAGAATGATAAAAAGAGGGGAATTGCATGAATGGCTACTGCCTGGCCACGACTAATGCTGGTCTCACCACAGCTTCACTCTGTTGGATACAGTACTCCTTTGCTTCTTCTCTCACCAGAAGCAAAATGTTAGCACCAATCTCAAGAAGAGAAGCAGGCCACAGAGTGTCTGGTGATCCACTGTCTTGTCCCAGATGATGCAAAGGATTGTAGGCTTGTAGCCTTTTTCTGGTAGATGCCTTGACTAACAGCCGGACCAGTCAGGTACGTTCCACACAGACACTCACTCTCCAGCCAGAAACAGTCAGGAATCAATGCACTCTGCTCCTACTGTCACCAGGATTAAAATATAAGCATATATTCCAAGCTGTCACCTATAAAACAGTTATTAGGCTTTCTGGTGATCAGCAGTCTCCAGGAAATAATGTCACTGTACTCCTTCTCTCACCAGGAGAAAACAGAAGCAATTATCCCAAGATGACTGCTGGGAGGCAGATTGTGGGTTCTACAATAACTGGTGGTTTTGCAGTAGATGCTTAAAGGTAAGATGAAAATAAATGGTTTATCCTAAAGACTGCACTATTTTTAAAAGAGCAAGATAGATTGAAAGGGGGTGGGCACTTTTGTATTCTGGTACTATGGAATATAGATTGAAAGGGGGTGGGCACTTTTGTATTCTGGTACTATGGAATACAATAGGATGGTCAATAAATGTAAATAGTTGAAAGGGAGTGATTTCACAAAATGATAATTTAGTGCTTACTCACATGAGCCAGTAAAAGCAGAGAGGAAATGAGATATATGGTCAAATTAACATAAGGTCCAGGCAACAAAAAATAGTGGTGTTTAAGAACACAACAGTAACAGGGTGGGAGGGGTGGCAAAGAATTATGTCTGACTCACAAGAGACAAAGCTGTGGTCTCTTTTCAAGTTTAATTATGCACTTAAAAGTAGAATACAAGTAAAATACAGTGTAAAGAAAACAAATCACAGTATACAAAATAGAAAAAGGCAATAAAGTAATGGAAAATACAAGAAATAAAAAGCAAACTAACCTTTCCCTCAAAGCAAGCTGTGTCAGAGTCTGGGTGAGCCTTTCCAGTAAAGCTCTGAAATGTTTTATTTTACCCCTTAAATAGAAGGTTTAGTTCCTAGCTCCACCCCCCTCAGTTCATAGATGATTAACCTTAACTGACTGATATTAGTATGCATTATTATTCTCTGGCCTTTCTTACTCCTCTGTCAAGGTTCATTTGTCTGTCATCTCAGAATGATTTGCTTTCTTATGCTAAAATGTTTTTGAAAAGGGAGTTTCATACCAGGCCTCCTAGAAGTTGGGATCTCAATTTTGGTTTGCAAATTTAACTCTTTATCCATTTGAACTAGTCCACCAGGCTGATATGAGGTCCTTAACATGGAAAACAGTTTTGCTCATTTCTCTGACTTATTTGAGTGTATGCTGTCATGGTAGGTCAATCTTATCTCTTTTTCCACAAAGATAAGATTTACTTGAGAACTAATCTTTCCTTTATGCCTAAAGTGGTACCTAAACATGAGGGAGAAAGGATTCTCCATACTCTGGATGTCCACAAACAACTTGGATGTTATCTTGACAGATCTAACACTGTCAGAAACTCTGATCAGGTATACATTTCCTATGAAAGTAAGAAAAGAGGATAACCTGAGTCAAAGTAGACTATCTCCAAATGGTTGCCACATGCTATTACCTTTTGTTATACCCACCACAAGGCAATGCAGGGTCAAGCCTCACTCTACTAGGGCCTTGGCTTCATCAGTGGCTTTTTGGAAAGGGGTAGGTTCTAGAAGCATTCTAAAAGACACTGCATTGTCCTCTGTATGTACCTTTACAAAGCACAACAAACCTGATTCTTTCTCCAGGTCTAGAGCAGGCTTTGCTAGGAGCATTCTCTATGGGCTCCTGGACTCCAGTTCCTCCACTAGTCAGTATAAGCTACAGTGGCTATATAGCTAAGGCTACTGCAACAGTGATGAACATAAATAAATTTACCATAACAGTAGATGTTTGAATGATCACTGCTGCAGTAGCAGCTTCATCCTCCTTGTTTTTATTGCCAGGGTGAAGACTTTGAAATCTATCTATCTATCTATCTATCTATCTATCTATCTATCTATCTATCTATCTATCTATCTATATCTGTCTTTGTTGATCAGGACTGGGAGAGATACCCTTTTTCAGCGGAGTTCGGGGAGAAAAGCTCCACTACTGGCATACATAGACAATATACAGTGTATACAGTGTATGATCACTGCTGCAGTAGCTGCTCCATCCTCATTTTTGTTCCAGGGCAAAAACTTCGAAATCTATTTATTTATTTATCTTTGTTGACTGGGACTGGGGCAGATACCATTTTTCAGCAGAGGCTGGGGAGAAAAGCTACACTACTGGCATACATAGGCAGTATACAATCTATTTTAATTTTTCCACATTGTATATCATCTTTTCGTCTTGGTTACATATGCATTTTTGCATACGTAGTTGGATGTAACAGATAATTAATGCTAACCTTGTTGGTCTACTTATCACTGACCTCTTTCAGGGCTCCAGCTTCCCTCTTGCCATTGATAAGTAAGCTCTGAAGGGCTTGGCACCCAAACAGCTGGCGTTCTTCAGCTCTGGTTGAGCTGATAATGGTTTGGGTGCATAGAAGAGGCCTGTAAACTTTGGTAGCAGGCCAGCTGTTAATATCCTATGCAGGATAAAACCATATAGCTAAAGCTGCTGCAGCAATGATCATTCAAACATCTACTGTTATGATAAGATCTAATGTTGTCAATTTTCATTCATTCCTCAATGTATGGGTTCGGATCTGACTCAGCTGTTACTCCAGCTTGTGAAGACCAACAAACTCGTGCACTCCTTTCCTACCCACAATGCACCATGCCTAACTTCCCTCAGATCTTGTTTGCTGCTTTCGTGAGCAGATGTGGTTGACTACTACTCTCTAGCAATTGTATTAAGATAAGTGTTATTTCTTTAAAACTTTATCCTTATTCACTATCTGTTAGTAAATCTATCTATGATTAATAACTTTGTACTTTCTGTCAAGATTTTTGCTACTCTTCATCTTCATTTTCCATTATAGACTTGTGAGTGCATTCTCGCTACCATTGTTGATAGGTCTTTCCTACCTCTTTAGATCCCTGTAAAAACTGCTAGCTTTATTCTCTGCACTTTTCTTTCTCTAGTGGCAGTATTTGGTTTGTTACTGTCTAATTAAGTATTCATTTTTTGCAGATATCTGATTGTTTACTAGTTCACCTGTGGCTATGTCTGGAAAAGGCTTTAAAAATGTGCAAAATATAAGGACAAGATGCCATTTACTGATGCCCACTCTATGTGTGTACTGTTTATGAGTTGAGCACTTAGACCAGGAATGTTACATTCGCAGTGGGTTCAACACCAGAGGTATCAAAGAAAGGAGAAACAAATTAAAATTAAAAGGTTTATTGTCAACTCCTGTTTCCCAGGTCATCTCTGGAGTTCAATCTCCCAAGGCAAAATCAAAGGACTCTTCAAAAAGTTCCAGGTCTTCATATTCCGTGGCTTCAACTTCTTATGAACCAAAGAAAAAGAAATCAAAATCAGATCCAACATCTCCTGGGATACGACCATCCTTGGATCTGATCAGGTATCTGGCAAATTCTTCCTCACAAAACACACCACGGATCTGAAGTCCTCGGATCCCAAGCCACTGCCTTGAACTCAGTATTCTCCCTCCGTGGATCCAGTCCTATCCAGGGTGCCCTCCCCCTTTCTGGAGTAGCACCCTAAGTCTCCTTCAGTAGTGTCCTCTTGTTCCTCCATAGGTCTCATGGAGGCAGATGTGGAAAGGATGATGAGGATGTTCTTCACAGAGCAGTTTCAGAAGGGAGTCTTCACAGTTCCTACCCCCTTGGGTCAAGAACATCCTCCAGCTACTACTCCACCAATCACAACTCCTCCTCTGACCCAGCTTGTGTTGTTAGAGTCCTTAGAGCTGAGCATTCTGGGCCCTTATAGGTTATATCCGAAGACAGCTTTGTCTTCGGATCTGACTGATACTTTGAGTGTACCGGCCCCGACATCTTTGGATCCTGATGTCTCTCAGAGCCGAAGCTTCCAGGGAGGATCAGGGGAGATGGAGTCGACTCCAAGGTTTTCAGAACTGTCTCTTCCCCTTGGAGCTTTTGCATTGGACAGCTGGGCTCCGACTTCCATCTCCGGCAGACGGCTCTCGGAGTGGAGGGAGGTATAATAATATAGAAAGATCTTACCTTCTTCTGAGTCTACAGTCTGGATCTGAATAAGTCTAAAAGGACAAAAGCACTTATCCCAATAAAAACCTATGAAAGGAATGAAATGGACCATGTCTTCTTTTTGAAGAAGGAAGATTTAGAACCAGATTTATTTTGTTTTTTTTAGAAAAAAATTAGTTAGATGAAATATTTCTCTATATGCTTGGACTCTTGACAATCCTGTATTGAAATTTTGCTGTAGTAGAAATATTTAATTGCTGCAGTAACCTCATCTACCAAAATGAATTCAGTTCCACCATCTGTTTCAGTCACTAATTCCTCCACAGAGAATGGCATGTCCACTGGATTTGACAGTTGCTCAAAGTATTCCTTCTAATTTTTGATATTGCCCTCAGTAGACATCTGCTTTTCTTCACCCAAGCTGACAGCCTAGTTCTTCCTTGAGATGTTTCGAAAGTCATTCTCCATGATCTCATCAAACTCCTCCCATAGCCTGGCCTTCACTCTTCCCACTGCTGCAGCTTCTGCTTTTACTGTCTTAACCATACCAATCAGCCACATCTAGAGACTTCTCCCTCCCCTCCCCATTAGCATGGAAGCTCTCCTTCTGTAACATTACAGCTGTCATTACTCTGGTGCCCAACATCTGGTCATCATTTTCACTAGAGTTAGTACCGTGACAAGAATAGGCCAACTTCTGGACAAATAATCAGGTAGGAGATCCAGATGATACAGTTAGGGAAGGACAGTTCTTAATTCTTCTCTCACAAACACCAGCAAACATTTGCTATTATGTGGGGCTTAGATGTTGCTCTCACCTATAACAAGCCATATTCCCTGGATTAAAAGCCCTGCTCACATTACAGCTTCCATGGATTCTCAAGTTTCATAGCAGTTTCTCATTCTGAGAAAAGCAAACTCTGATTAACCCAGAAAAGCATCTACCAAGGCAAGGACTTCTGACACCAGCTGCCAGGAGATATCTCTCAGTGACCTGATGTCCAGCTGTAGTAAGAAGAATGGTACTTTTCCATTAATGGAGCAACACTCAAAATGCGTGGCCCTGCTTATTCTTTCCTGGTTAAAGTAAACGCAGTCTATAACTCTAATTATTGTCATAATTTAGTAAATGCAATTTAACATCTTTTTTAAAAAAACTTAACCAGTTTGTGAAGGGAGTGAGAGGACAGAGTTAAAATCTGAGTGAAAAATCAGGGATGTTTCTGAAGATCAGAGACAGTCAGCGGATATGCTGACATCCCCATACCTCTGAGTAGGGGGAATTTTTCAGGCTTCCGTCGCAGTGTCTGTTTTGTTATAGTAATGGCATCAATCGGTATTTTCTGATCGCAGTCGCATCTAGCCATCAAATCAGTAATCTGATAATTACTGCATGATCCATACCTCTCAACATCATTGCGCAAAACCAAGGACAAAGTCAACATATCGTTGGGGCACTTTTGAAAAATAGTAGCGTATTGAACAGGTTTTGCATCAACTTGCATTTTATGAACAGCAGAAGTATTTAACATTAAGGTGTGAGTTTACCACAAGCTGTCCAGATTTTCGTAGAATGTCCAATTTTCTGCCTATTTTTTGCCTGTTCCTCATAAAAGCATGTGTTACCACTACGTGTTTAGTGTGGCCGTACCACTCAAGAATACCTCATTATGAGAAACATGCCTCATTTGACTCTTAAGTCCACGTTCCTTGCTGTTCCACATAGTACCATCCCATATCAAGTCAACAAGAATGTTTTATAAGTACAGATGTTTTCACGTGTGACCATCCTGTGAGGTCCCTAGCTGGTTGTTACATTACGGGAGTTAGTGTTCCACATTTTGGAGATGAAAGGTTAACAGTTATGACTAAGGCTTACAGAAGTTGGGCTTAAAAAAATCACAAGACACAGTCCTCAAACTACATTCCTTCAGGTGTGCAGCAGCTTCGTCGGACCAGACTGTTGCCCCGATAATGGAAAAGTACCAAGAAGAATGTATATAGAACTCAAGGCTGTGCACTATAGTAGATGTGTGCTCTTCATATTCTTAAAACAATAAGTTAAAGCTTGTATCAGAAAAGCACTGAGTGAACACATTATTTATGAATATAACCCTTTTATTGTGCAATTAACTTATAATAGAGTTCCCTTTATGTGGCTGTCATAAGTTGTGTTTAGTAATTTTGGGCAGTGCATACAGAATTAGAAAGGAGAGCCACTTTCCACCTCATCTTGTTGTTAATCTTGTACATCTGACTGTCCCTTACTGAATTCAACAATTAAATTGTACATTACCTTCACTAAATAAAGCATGACTTTGTGAAGCCAGATCTCCAAGGTTTTGGGGCTTCTCAATTTATTCCTCTGTAGCACAACCTGGGAATATTTTGAATATTGTTTAATGTGTATTTTTCATCTTTGGGATAGGCTTATGAATAACAGCATTCATTATTTCCATGAAAATAGTCCTGAAAACAGAAATTGTGCTCCCCACAAACAAATAAGAATGTTACATTTCTCTGTATATACACACCTCCTAATGCAGTGCTCTGAAGTTCTCTTAATGATGCTTGCTAATATATAAATAGTGCTGAATAATTAATATTATATTGATTACAATTCATTTTCTATTTCTTTATTTTTTTTCAGTTGTTTGTAGCCCAGGAACATACAGTTCAAGCAGCGGGTCATCTTGTGAACCATGTGCATCATCAGTAGCATATGGAGAGCAAAACTGCTTATAACCATGATATTAAATCAGAGATTTGTCTTCCAAAGCATTTGCCTTGTTCTGACATTTAATGCTTTCCAGCTAATAACTTGGTGTATTGCATTCTTTGTGTGTGTTAATTACAGTAATAATTAAACTCTGGTTATACAAAATTTACCTTTTTTCTGTATTATAAGGCCCAGTGTTAGTTATGAATTTATACCTTATTGTAAATAATACTTTACTGAATGATGTACATTTTATTTATTGAATGATGTGCATTTCATGTAGCATTAACAATTCTGGATTGTTCGTATTTTAAAAGCGCAGTATATCTTGAAGCATGCTCCATACTATACAGCAAACAAAGGCTCATACTAAGCATGCCTTCAGATGAGTATAACATATAGTTTAATGCTAATAAGACACATAAGTAAACCTTGGTTTGTGAACTTGTTTAATCACATATTTTAAACAGAGGTGTAGCTAGCTATTCTGGTGCCTGGGGCCATCCCTGATCTGGTGCTCTTCCAACAATGTGAAGAGTAAGAAAAAAGGTCTCCTCTCTTTTACTGTAACAAGGAGCTGCTGCTGTTTCTGCCACAGAGCCTGCCATACTTGATGGACTAAAGGGCTTCAGTTCTAAATCCAAGTATCAGCAAGTACCAGCATTCAAACCCAGGAAGTACATTAAAGAATGATCAGTTTCTGCCAATTACATTTCTCCAACACTTTACGCTCTGGTAGCTGCCCCCTTTTGCCCCATGCTGCATATCCACAAAACAAACAGCACCAGAGTTACCCATTCTAAAAACTTAAACCTTGCAGTGATATAAATAGGACCTCCTGGAGAGACAGGTATGTATCCCAGAGACTACCCCTTCTCTGGAACAGCCCCCCCCTTCAATGTGAGGCAGAGTTCCTCCCTAATCTAATTCAAGTGTAACTTGGACAGTTTGAGGGGGAACGGGAAATTCATCCCTTGTTTGGCACCTATGTCTCTAATGGACACAGGATGCCTGTAAATGGTTAATCTCCCAGGCCCCTATTTGTAAATGTTTCATCTCCCAACCCCTTGCTTACACTTATCAAATGTTCTAGAATTTATCAGAGATTTGGAATGCATAGCTAGGTTTAAAAAGACCCTGTGGTCTTTAGCCTAGTAAGCACCTATGAACCTATGCTACTGATTTTAAGAATTAATGTGTAGCACAAAATGTTTCATTTGCCATAACATTTTGAGTGCATCTGTAGCTCATGATTGTAACTAATTTCTTTATAACAGAATAATAAATAAATGCAGACAGGTGAGGCTGATTTCATTGTTTTTAAGAATATTTTCACAGGTAGAATGTGCTATCATAGTATCACAGTATTTTAAAAATCGATTCACAACTCATATGGTACTTCAAAAATATCATTCTTTTAAGGAGGCAAACTTTTTTACAAGTAAATATATATATATTGTGTGTGAAAATATGGGATTCATTCAACACTGAATTATCCTGTTTTGTATGGGTACTTTGATTTAAGCTGTCTGATAGTGCATCTTTCTGAGTGGTACATTCTGTCTCAGCCATCTTTTTGCAGTGTTTCCTAAAACTTAAAGGCACTAGCTAAATGAATGACATCTCCATTCTTATCTCCAAATGTTTATGTCTCAAAATCTTTCAGATGTTAAAACTGAAGTTTTAAAGTCTGTCCAGGACAAGGAAGTTGTTTGGTGAGGTGCTTAGCAGGCTTGAGAGGTAATAGTTGATATAAGGGATAATCCAAATCTTCCATTCTTTGTTTTTTTAAGGCAACTAACATTTTATCTGATGTAGTTAATCTTCTTTCCATTCATCACTGATAGGTTTGGTTCCGAGCCCTCAGAACGGTGTCGGCCTTTTTACTAAGCTTGCGCCAGCCAAAAAACTCTCAAGCTAAGTTTCTACCCAGAATGCCCTTCTCCCTGTTACCTCTGTTCTCGTTTGCCGTGTAGCCATAAAGCTGCGTTTCAACTGAGCTCTCAGCTAAATGAAACTTTATTTGATATTTGTGTATAAAACTTTGGATAATGAATAATATTTCTAGTCTGTTTTCTTCTGTCAGACCTTGTTTTGTTTTTCTCTTATCTACCCATTATTACCGTTGGTAATCTTTCTAGTACCATTGTTAGTACGGCCTTTCCTCCCTTACCCTTGTGGTATTCCTTCAGTACCATAGCTGGTATTTTTTCCTCTCTTTCTGATAGCCTGTTAGGATTGTTTTTTTACTAAGGGGTTTCTGTTTTCTCATATCTCTGTACTGGTACAATTGTGACTTTTTGAACAGTGTTTGGCTTATTTTTTCTGACTAGTTATACTGTTGGCCTGTGGTGTTTCTCTATCAAGATGTCGTATAAGAAAGGTACTTCAGAGTTTAAGCATTGTGCTTCATGTAAGTTACCTAATAGTGATTCTCACAATGATTGTGTATATTGTTTGTGGGTGCCACACCTTTCGGTGCAGCCTCCTTGTGACATTTGTCAAAGTTTCAGACAATGCACTCTCAATGAGTGCAAAAATAAACTGATACTGAAAGGGTTACTTAAGTCTCCCTTTTCAGAGGCCATTTCTGCGATGGAGGTCTCAACCCCTCCCACTAAGGACAAAAAGAGGTCCCACTCAGTTCCGTCCTCACCATTGGGTGATCAGAGTAAGCTTGTCAAGCCAAAGGTCCCAAAGTTGTCTTCGGGGCATAAATCTACCTCTATGGCTCCGTCTTCCTCGGCTTCGAGCATCTCGAAAACTTCGATGCCGGTGCCATTTTCAGCACTGGGCCTGCCTGCGGCACCGATTATAGACGTTACCATGCCTGTTTCGACTTCAGCATCTGTGGCCACTTCAGCTCAGGGCACACCTTCGATACCTTCAACTCTTACGTTTTTGGAACAGACAATTTTGGCTGAGAGTGCTACTTCGGCACCAAGCATTTTACCAACTAAACTAGATTTCACCCCATTACTCCCGGTCTTGAAACTTGAGACTTCGGTGCTGGAAGACCTTACACCACGTACCCGATAATCCCCTTCCGTTGATCTGTTTCTGGGCCAAGTGTATAGCCCGTTCATCGAACATCCTAACTCCCCATCCGGAGTATCCGCTAGATCCACCAGGAGCTTGATGGAACATGATGTGGTGCGTCTTGTGGACCAGCTGTTGGTAGCCAGGGGGATACCCACGCTTTCTAAGACCCTTCCCCATGTGGGACTTGGGTAATTTTTTCCACTGACTCCTTCTTACTCTCCTTCAACCATTTTAGTTCCAAAGCCTTCTGCTCTGACATCCTCTTTGGAACCCATTTCCTTGGTGCCGATAGTGCACCTCACTCCGGCTCTGAGTTTGTCCCTTTGGTCCTCAGTTCCTGCAGAACCGGTCCTTCCTCAATCTGGGGATTGGGGGGTGGGCGCTTCACCCCAGGGTTCAGAGCTGTGTTTCTCCTCGGTTCCATCCTCAGTGCTGATAGCCTCATCCACGCCGATCCTGCTTGAGGCTCCATCAGTGGGGTCAGGTACGTTGGAGCTGGGTGTGACCCCGGTTTCAAGGTTGTCTTTCTCGGTTCCGGGCTCCCATCCCTCTTTGGGTGGACCTGCCTTCCACGTGATGGCGAGGGCTCTCGCTTCTGAAAACACTCCTGTGATGTCAGAACCCTGGTTTTCACCCCCTGAGCTACAGCTGCCACAGACCACCCCCCAGGACACTGGGCAGAGAAGCCACAGGACACCTCTGTTCAGGGTACCTGCTCTTCCGAGTCCTCCTCAGAGACCCCCACTGAGGAGCCCCCTTGAAAGAGGAAGTGCAAGAGGAAGCACATGGACTCACCCGTGGAGTCTTTAACAGAAGACATGGATTATGATGATGGTGAAGGGTCTCCACGGTCAACTCCTGATGATGTCTCATTCGGAGACATCCTGGAAATGCTAAAACAGAAAGGTGACTGGAAGACCTCCAACCCTTCATCTGAGGATTCTGTGTATCTTGAAGGCTTTTTGCTCCTGGCCTTCTACATCTTGGGTGACCCCGCCTGCCGATGAACATGTCCAGCTCATCATGCAGTGTGCATGGAAGAACCCTGATTCCATTGAGGCGATCCCTCAGAGACCTGACAGAATTCTTTCCCCTCCCAAAGAGAACCCACATTGATCCAAGGGGTTACCAGTCGATGCTATGGTTTTGGCAACAGCCACGAAAAAGGACTTGGCTGAGGAAAGTCCTGCTGTCCAACCCCCATCAGGGAGTCCCGGGCGGTGGGCAGACTTGGGAAGCAAGTTTTTGCATCAGGGACCTTTGCTATACTGAACTATTTGGCATATTTTACGAGGCTCCAGAGAGACTTGATCTCCGAACTCTCTGGGACACTCACAGGACAGTTGTCTGATGAGGTCAGGGACAAAGTGGCCTCGCAGCTCACAACCCTGGAATCAATAGCCAACTCGTCCATGAGGTTGCTTTCACACGCGACTGAAGGGGAGGCCAGGGCAGCAGGTTCAGGCATTGTCATGAGGCGTCATGCCTGGATGCGCATTTGTGACCTCATGGACTGCTTTAATGCTCCCATTGAAGCATCATCCCTTTTTGGCTCCAAAGTGAAGGACACACTAGCCAGGTGCGAGCAAGATGGAAAGACCCTGTTTGCCGTAGGCCTAAGGTTTTCCAGTCCTCAACGTACCTTCTCTAGGAACCAGAGGAGTGAGAAAATGTGTCACAAAAACTCTCAGGGTACTTTCTGTGCCACGTGTGGTGATGATACACCCAGGGGCAGAGGGGATAACAATTCTGGAATATGCCCGTACAGAGGCAGAGGGGGTCCTTGTAACCAAGGCTCCAGGGACTCTTCATCTGGACAGCCTTACCAGCGCTCCTGAGGGGCAGCCCGATAGCTTACCTCTGGAAGCAGTCGGGGGTCATTTCTCTCTGCACTAAGCAGCCTGGCAATCTATTACCACTGATCGTTGGGTGCAGAGTATCGTCACCAGAGGTTACACCATTCCCCTTTCTTTTCAACCAAATCTTCAGAGAAAGCTTCCCAATGTTCCACCCAGTCAAAGGGAAGCAGCAGCTTCAGAAATAATATAGCTGTCTCAAAAAAGAGTCATCCAGCCAGCCCCACCAGACCAACGCAGATCTGGATTTTACTCAAGATTCTTTTTGGTGCCAAAAATGACAAGGGACTGGAGACCGGGATCTCAGCAGCTTAAACAAGTCTGTCACTCAAGCCAAATTCCGAATGGTCACGGTTCGGTCCATTCTCCCTTTTTTGAGAGAAGGCGATTGGATGTGCTCAATAGATCTTCGGGATGCATATTACCACGTTAAGATGGACAAACGATCCAGGAGTCTGCTTAGCTTCTGGCTAGGGGCTAGTCATTATCAATTTTGTGCCCTGCTATTCGAACTCTCTACAGCCTCCAGAGTGTTCACAAAATGCTTAGCAGTGGACACAGCTCACTTGAGACTACAAGGATTCTGGGTGTTTCTATATTTAGAAGACTGGATCCACACCGCCCCCATGAGCACCTTCTGGTAACAGCACTGCAGTGCACTCTTTCTCTGGCAAAATTGTTGGGAATAACGATACATTGGGAGAAATCAAACCTTACTCCTACACAAGTAAAATTCATTGGAGCAGTGTTCAGTATTCTGTCACACAAAAGTTTCGGCAAGGGAAGTTCTTCAGGCCCTGGGTTCTATTGCAGCTTCAATCCCAATAGTGCCTCTAGTGAAGCTTCATATGTGGATCCTGCAGTGGCTCCTTCTTTGTCAATGGTTCCCAAACCATCACCCCCTTCACTACCAGATATGAATAACCAACTCCTGCAAACAGGACCTCCTTTGGTGGATGAGGCCAGACACAGAACTTTGGAGTCATCCATTTCAATCCCCTCAGCCAAGAGCCATTGTGACCACGGATGCTTCCATGATTGGGGGGGGGGCATTTTCAGGGGAAGACAGTCCAAGGCACATGGTCCACCTCAGAGGCCCACCTGCATATCAATGTTCTGAAACTGAGAGCACTGCTCTTAGCATTGCAGACTTTTCATTCGGCTCTCCCTTCCAGGACAATTGCAATCCAGTCAGACAATATGTCAGTGGTCTGGTATATCAACAAGCAAGGAGGAACCAAGTCCTACCCCCTGTGTTGAGAAGCCATAAAAATATGGAAGTAGGCGATAGCTTTCAACTGCTTTCTGATAACAACACATATCCCGGGGAGCTCCAACGTAATTGTGGACAAACTGAGCAGATGCATCCTCCTGCCTCACGAGTGTTTCCTCAACCCCGAAGTAGCAACAGAAATCTTCAGCCACTGGGGCCAACCTTGCTGCAGTCTTTTCACCTCTCCTTCAAACAACAAGTGCAGCAGCTATTTTGCCCTTCTTCCCCCAGAGGGGCAATCCCCAAGGGACGCTCTAGTCCATGACTGGCCCACAGGACATCTTTACGCCTATCTTCCCATTGCCCCGATTCCACAATTTCTAAAGAAAGCTCTTCGGCTGAGATGCAAGGTGATCCTCATAGCTCTGTTCTGCCCTCGACAAGTTTGGTTCCCCTTCCTTTGGCCTCACCTAGCATACCCACTGTGGATTCTGGACCCTTTTCCAGATCTGATTACTTACCTCCACGGGTTGAGCCACCCGGATCTGCCCAGTCTCAAGCTGACAGCTTGGTTTCTCCACTTCCATTAGTTGCCAGGCATGCTAATCTTTCCTCGCTTGTTTGAGATATCATCCTGGCTTCTCATAAACCATCCACCAGAAAATTATTAGGATAAATGGAAAAGGTTCTCCATCTGGTCTAAGGATAACATGCTAGACCCTTATTCAGCTCCAGTAACTGCGATACTTCAGTACTTGGCTATGTTTTTTGATAATGGAGCCTTTGCCTCTACGGTACAAGTACACCTAGTGGCAGTTTTTAATTTCCACAATGGTATAGACGGCACCCCTCTTATCTCTTTACGTCTATGCAAAGCCTTCCTCAAGAGAACCTCTCATATCAGGCCTCCTATCAGACAGCCTGTGGAACCATGAAACATCACTTTGGTCCTTCAGTCTTTGACTCAAAAACCTTTTGAACCTGCCGTGAAGTGTGACCTGAAGTTTTTGTCTTGGAAGTGTTTGTTCTTGGTAGCCATCACATCTGCCAGAAGGGTCTCAGAGCTGCAGGCATTGTGTATCAAGAGGCCCTATCAGGTCTTCCATAAAGACAGAGTATCACTTCGGACGAATCCATCCTTCCTTCCCAAATTTGTTTCTGAATTCTCCATTAACCAGACCATTGACCTACCAGTGTTCTTTCTGAAATTTTCCAAAAGAGGAGAGTACTGCCTTCACTGCTTGGATGTACATAGGCAACTGAGATTTTATCTAGACAGGAATAAACTTATCCATAAGTCTGATCAGCTTTTCATCTCCTTTTCTGGGCCCAGAATGGGAGATGCTGTTTCTAAGGTTACAGTATCGAAATGGCTAAGGGACTGCATACATTTCATCTATTCCCTCAGTAACGAACCTATGCCAAAAGTTAAAGCTCACTCCACTAGATCTATGGCAACATTTGTAGCTTTCCATTCCAGGGCTTCCATGGATGACATCTCCGCAGCAGCTACTTGGGCTAAGCCTCATACCTTTAGCAATCATTACAAATTGGCCTTGGTCTCCAGAGGGAGAGTTGCCTTCGGCTCAGTGGTACTCAGGAATGTTCTTCCATAAGGGCCACCCATGGACCTCAAGGTAGCTTGTGATTCTGTCCCATCAGTGATGAATGGAAAGAAGATTAACAACATCAGATAAAGAAGTTATGTCTTACCATAACATTCCATCTGTGGTGTTCATCTTCTTTCATTCATCACTTCCCACCCCCCTTCCCCCTCCAAGGCTCCTGGGGGATGCTTTGGGTCCAAATGGTGTCCTAGGGTATTTGCGCAGAAGTGGCCTCGGCTTTACTTCTCTCTCTCTTCTAAACTTGATCTGAGGTAACAGGGAGAAGGGCATTCTGGGAAGAAACTTAGCTCAAGAGTTTTTGGGCTGGCGCAAGCTTGGTAAAAAGGCCAATTCAGTTCTGAGGGCTCTGAACTGAACCCATCAGTGATGAATGAAAGAAGAAGAACAACACAGATGGAATGTTATGGTAAGACATAACTTCTTTTTCTTCCACCTCAGCTTTGTTTTTCAATAATCAGTTTAAGGTGTAAGGTGTCTACAAATAGGATCATAAAAGGCAATGACAGGGAGGGGCTTCATGAAGAAAAGAAAGGAAAAGAAAAGCCTCCAAAAACCAAGCACAGTCCAAAACGTTAGAAAGAATATCAGCCTTTTCAAGTTCCCACTCCCTCCCTGGTAAAATTTTCCGCTCTCTGAGTGTTTATCTTCTCATGAGGCTCCCCATTGTTTCAGACAGTTGGGTTCTGAAAATCATTCAACAGGGTTACCTTTAGCAGTAGGATTCCCTCCATCCTTTCCAATGGAGCTTTCATTGTCCAGTAGCCCAGGTTTCACTGTTTCCTCCTCTTTTGAAATAACTGATGTGTTGTGGAGTCAAAGAAACAGTCCCTGCAGAGTAGAATGATTTTATTCAAGGATATTACTGGTGCCAAAGTGAGAAGGGACTTGGAGGTCTGTGCTATACTTTTCCATTCTCAATCATTTTGTAAAGGCTCCAAAGTTCAAAATATTGTCCCTTCAGTCCCTGTCACCTCTGGCTCTTTTAATAACTTTTGTGGTAAAGCTAGATTTTAAAGATTGTTTCCCATTACATTCCCACTGACAAACACATCAGACTTGTTTAAGATTTTGTGTATCTGGTTCACAGTATCAGATGTTCATCATATTGATCACTATTACAATGGCCTTAGGTATATGGGTTATATCCTGCCAAGGATATAACAGCTGGACAGCTACTAAAGCTTCAGGTCACCTTCCACATGGCCAAACTGTCAGGCAGCTCAAACTGAGCTGACTACAAGATAAGTTTGGGATCCTTCAGAGCTTTACTGCTGCTAAAGAGTATGCTCCTCTGAGGCTTATGAGAATCGACAGTCAGCTTGTGCTGGGCAGATAAGTTCCCTTTGGGGAAAAAATCAATTTAATATTTGTCCTTATTATTTATACTTTCCTCTTCAGGAAAGTTATTTTAAAGCTAGGAGTTTGTATTTTAATACACTGTCAGGAGGCTGTACTGGACTCTGAAACAGAAGTGCTATTTTTTCCTCTCAATTTAAGAGTTGTTTAAAGTAATTGAAGAACGTTTTACTGTGGATAAATTGTGTTTATTTTTCTTTGTGGGGCTGGCATAGTATTTTAAAGTGCTTTTTACTGTGTTTCTCTGCGAAAATGTGGCTTTTCAAGGCTTTTTATTTTTACCGGCATTTGCTGCTTCTTTTTCCTGGAAAAGAGGTACTGTTTTCAGCTTGACTATGGAACAAACTTTCTGCTCCATGGCCATTTCTTCTTCCAGCCACAAAAGGAAAAAGTTAAGCAAACAGCCATTGCCACCACAACAAGATAGCAATTTTCCTCAGTCACAGGTGAGTGACTGCTATATCCAATCGTTGTGCCTCATACCACTCATCTTTTACCCTGAATCACTTTGGTGTAGCACCTATGGCCATTATGGACCGGGGTTAGCTACATCCTGTGCGACTGCTGGAGTCACCTCAGTGGTAAATGGAGAGCCACTGTTGTCTGTCCTGGGAGAGAGAACAGGGAAGGCTCTCTGTTTTATTAGAATGTTGTGCCCATCCCTAGGGAAGCTGCTGCTGCTACTAATACCTCATTTTTACTGTCAAACAGAAGCAAACAACTAAACAACTAAACATGCATCTACGCCTCAAATTTCCTTACACAGGAATAGTTTACTAGGTCTGGCTCAGTGTTTAATTCAGATTTTTGATCCTTAAGGTAGTAGTGGTAAATGGAAGAGGGGTACTTCCTTTCCTGAAGAGATTCAAGAGTCTGAATATAGACAGATTACAGGATTTTTTTATCCTCTGCTTTCTGATTTAGACTCAGAGGAGGGTTCAGATTTTGATTCTCCCTGTGGGAGGTTCTCTTTCTCTGAGACTATTTCTAGAATATGCCAGTGTCTTCATTGAAAGAATATTGATGTTTGTCAGTCCCCCAGAAACTACTATGAGTTTTACAGAAGGAATTTCCAGCGCCTGCACCCATTCCTCCAGTTTTGTCTGCCTTGCAGGATGTGTGTGTTATTGGCTGCAGTTTTCCTGACAGTCAGCCAGCTGCCCCTAAAAAGGCAGACAGACGGCTGGATTCAGCAAGCTCTTCACAGAGTGCAGGAATAGTGCAAGAGCTGTTGCATGAAATATGGCCGACGAGCGATCCAGGATTGAGCTCCCGGGATGTGCATGAGTGCTCCTACACTATTCCGGCATGGACACCACTGCTAATTACCTCATTTGCTGGTAAAAACCATGCAAATGAGGTGAATTAGCGATCCAGGAAGTAGGCAATTGTCCGTGCCTGAACAGTGTACAAAGCAGAAATGTATTCAGCTAGTAGCTGAATACATTTCTGCAAAGTATAAAATGGAGGCATGACAGCTCAAAAGAAAGTGTGTATTACCTTTAGTAGGCATGCCAATGGCCAAATATATGGCCATTGGCATGAAAAATAGCTTACATTTTATAAAATAAAACTTTTTTTTTGGCTGAGCTCGGCCGGTTAAGAGTAGGGCAGTGGCACGGAAATGGGATCATGCTGAAAATAAAATAAAAAAAGGGGGGGAAGCAATTTTAAGGGAAATCTGCATTTTGCCTTTATAGTCAATGGCATGCAGAATGAAAACCATACCAGGGAACAGTGGTTGCTAAGGGGGAAAGGCTCAGTGTGAGTGCAGTAACTATGGAGTAAGGCAATGGGGTATGCAAATGAAGGGAATCTTACTGAATCAAAAATTTCTTCTAAGTGTCAGACTGCACCTAACCGTGTAGGTGCTCTAATGCGGCTGTATAAGCAGGAAAAGTAAATTACATCAAAAGGGGATGTGTGATGCTTGCTGTAAGCACATTGGAGCACTGTTGCCCAGGTTTGCGCATTGCTAAGCACAGCTAAGCAAGGGGTGTGTGCCTGAGGCTGTAATGTCTTACACCATGAAATGAAGAATGTGTTTGCGTCCAGGGAGAGACAGTTCTGCTACAATGTGTTTATTTTAGCTAAACGGGTGTGCACGCCACGCACTGGGACTTAACCCCCCTCAAAAAAACAGAGGAAATGGTAGCACTGTGCATATGTCAGCAAGGCGGTGTGTCCGAGGCTGTATAGCCTTGTTTACCTTGCCTAAACAGGTGTGCGCGGCATGCACCGGGATTTAAACCACAAAACTAAAAAAATACAAGAAATAGCAAGTGGAACAAGAAAAAATGGGAAATAGCAGAATAGAGGCACTCAAATACAAGTAATAGAGCTGGCATGTGGAATTTATCATACTCACCCAATCACACAGGCAGCATCTGCAGCACACCACTATAAACTATGCAAACACCTTGTAGTCTGTTTTTTCCCACAAACTCTACACCGCTGGTGTACACAGATGGGGATATTTTACCTGACAAAACTACCAAAATGTTAGGGGCTGCTGTTGCTCTCATACATCAGTGTGTGGAAGAGGCTGAGGGTGGTGAAGAAGACAATGCTGACAACCACCCCAGGCTTATGAGGAGGAGGAGAAGAGTGTTCAGGCCCAGGGTAACCTACCAGGGGCTACATGATCTGGAGATAGTAGAGCACTACAGGGTGGACAGGGACATACTGCAGCAAATTGTGGAACTGTGTAAGCCTCGCCTCACATCCACAACAAACAGGGGGGAACCCATCCCAGTGGATACCAAGGTATGTGTAGCTCTAAGAATACTAGCTACAGGTACTTTCTAAAGAGCAACTGGGGATATCATGGGGGTCACACAGGCATCTGCGTCCAGGATACTCCACCAGTTCCTGGATGCCATGTGAACACATGCCATGGAGCACATTAAATTCCCCAGCACCCGTGAGGAGCTGGTTTGCAATATGAGCCTCTTCCATTGTGTAGCAGACTACCTGGAGATACTGGGTGCCATAGACTGCACGCACATCCACATCAAAGCGCCACCTGGTGACCAGGGTCGGGTCTACATAAACTGCAAGGTGTTCCACTTCAACTGCCAGGTTGTGTGCTATGACCAGGGTGTTATCATGAATGTGTGTGCTGGCTGCCCTGGAAGCTATCATGACTCCCACATCTGACATTCCTCACAGCTGTATCAGTGGTTTGCCAGGGGTACATCCCATATGGCCATTTATTGGGGGATGCTGGCTACACACTGGAGCCGTGGATGATGACACCCATCAGAAATGCACACACACCCACACAAGAATGCCATAATGAGGCACACGCACAAACCAGGATCATTATAGAGCATGTGCTTAGGATGCTCAAGTCATGGTTATGTTGCCTTGACATATCTGGTGGAGCCTTGCAGTACTCTCCAGCCACATGTGCACACATGTTCATAGTATGTGCCATGCTACACAATATGAGAAATTGCTGCAGCAGGAACAAAATGGGTACGGGCCACACAGCCCCCCACCATTGCCAGGGCCTCTACAGGCACAGAGTGACTCAGAGGAGGAACATCCTGAGCCTGCCCCTGTAGGCAGACAGAGGCATGCCCAATATGCCCTGGCCTTGGCAGAGGCAACACATAGCACATACACTGACATTGTAGGGCCCCAGGGACTGATCTCTCTCTCTCTCTCTCTCTCTCTGATTCACACATAAAGTAAAATGGATGCCAAACATCACACCACCTATACCCGACCATGTATAGGCAGTGTATCATGTGCATTCAACATAGTCAGCCCTCAAGCAGCACTCTCACAACAGATGCAGGCACAAGGTAAGCCAGTCTCTGTAACAAATTAAAATAATGGGGTGGACATTTCCAATAGCATATCTATGGTATTGATCAAGCATGTAAGGGAATGGGGTGGTTAACTGGGATAGCAGCAGACAACTGACAGCTCTGTGGGACAGCAGGATGTGTATCCCCAGTACTGCCTTACACACACCATGCAGTACCACTCTAGTCAACAAATAGCACTGCAGTATATGTTGTGAGCCAAATAACTGGGGGGGGGGTCATAGATCACATGCATGGATGTCAAAGTGAGGGTCCTATACCCACCACTAATACACACAATAGATCAGCTGTTCACAACCATACAGAAATGCCTGGTAAAAGCCCCCACCTGGCGAAACACATGAAATCCCCACCCACAGACTCTTACACAGTGATATCACAGCAGGTCTGGCAGTGGCAGTATAGCTTTGAAAGGTAAGATGTCTGTAACTACAAATGTCTATGCCAGAACAATCTAACCTGTGGTTGATACTGTTATGCCCGTAGTCTGAAAGATAGGGCACACCACCATGCTACATGGGACTAAAATGTTAAGCAAATATCAGCACAGTCTGTGCAGATGTGTAACGTGTACAGTTGTGTCACCCCCCCATAGTCCCATAGAAATGCAGTAACATGTTCCTAGACTTAAGCAGCATCTAGCTGTCACCCAGACTGATGGCGCAATAGTAACAGGAAGCAGTTGTCAGTAACACCCACAGTCAACTCACTGTTGCTATCCCAGGGGTGTCTCCTGCCTGCAGCCTGGGAACATATGATCATCAGGATGCACTACCCTGCTACAAATGGCCTGCAACTGTCACACCTGGCCTACAGGCCTCTGACAAATGCCTATGCCCCACCCACAATGCCATTCAGGGAGTGTCATGGGATCCACAACAACAACATAACACAGGCCACAAAATGCAAAGAAAGGCCATGCTGACAACTGCTAGGAGCAAAACTGCTAGCCTCGGGAAGCCAGAAATTGGGACAAAGCCATGAATAATGGAGTGATGAAGGTCCAAAGAGAAGGACACCTGTGAAATACTGCTCTATTAATGTTATAAAGTTGATGGAATGATTTGTAGTAGCATGGAATGTGTGATGGGTACGAAGTCTGAAACTGCAATGCAAATGTCTGTAATATCTGACTTCAACCCTGAGTGACTTGCAAAACACTTGTGCTGGAAAACCACACTTGTTTGGGTAACCAACAAGATATATGAGTCATGGATGTGGACATTCTGTGATACTCCATACAGTCGACAGGCAGGGCATGGAGTGTAAACAAATAACTGGGGGGGTCATAGGTCACATACATTGATGTCAAAGTGGGGGTTCTTCCAAAAAATATATATATATAATTTTAATATTTTGCAATCTCCATATTTTTTTTAGCTCTCAAATGTTGTTTGTTTGTTTCTCTTTATTTGATCTTGGCTTAAACACACTAAAAAACTCTGTACAAGTTTATCGTACCTACAATTTAAACAATGTACTATAACTCATTTTATGATTGATATATATTGTATGCTTTGTCACTGCCTATGCTTGGAGCTTTTCTCTCCGGGCCTCTACTGAAAATGGACATATATACAGTTAGACCAGCCCAGTCAACAAATGTAAAATAAAAAAATAAAATAAATAAATAAACATGGGAATGCACCCACTCCAGGCAGGCCTAACCCTGGAAGATGGTGACATGTCCGCACCCACAGAACCCTGGGCCACAGCCATGGGGAGTAACACACCCCTCCCTGATCACTCATACTATGCAACATCCTGACCACAACATGTGGCCATCCAAGCAAAATGAGGTGGGCCATACATATATGTGTGACAGACACTTCCAGGCTGGTCAAACAGTTTGACACACACAAGACCCTCCAAGTCTAGTCAACCATTGAGGGGAGCCCAATGCAAAGTACTGGTAGCTATAGCCAAACATATCTGCCCAGGACACCCCCCCCACATATCCTATCCCCTACAAATATATCTGGAGTCTGCCTGTCACACTGATTCTCTCTGATTTATATTACCCAACTGTGGACTGGAAATCAGACCAGGCCAGAACATAAATGCACAGAGATTCCACCATTGTAGTATATCCCCAAGGTGCTGGACCATTTCTACAGCACCAGCAGTCTTTTGCTTGTAGGCACACCCATCAACAGGCTGGATAGTGCAAGAATGCATAGCACCTTGTATGTGCATCATCTATCCTGTATTCCTCTGGTAAATTACTGTGATGATTTGAGGAGGTATGTCACCAGGTACTGAAAATGTACATGGCAGTGTCAAATGCCATATATGACAGATGTCTGCTAAAACCAGCCCTGTAACTCTTGCAACCCATACATTACTGAGAGAAATTGTCACAATCATTGCATGACCCATTGTCCCCACATTTTGATAGGCTATCTCCAGATATCCTGCACTAACAGGTTGACAGGTTATCTACAGATATCCTGCACCAACAGGTTGACAGGTATGGCTGTTGCACAAAACAAACAGAGCTGGAGTACAACAGTCCCTGGAATGGAGTCATACATGTACTATAGAAGGACACACTGGGCATGCTCATACACTTAGAGAAATGTCAGTAGGATCTAAGAATGCTTTCTCCACCTAGTGCATTTTCCATTGCCCCACCTTAGCAGTCCTGAAGATGTTTGTCACCATAGCAGTCACTTTTTTAGGCCCAGCCCCATAAGCTCTGTGGTGCATGTGATAATTGCATAACAAGATAGTACAAATAACTAGTTAGGTAGGAGATCTAATCTCAGTCCTGACAAATGTAAAAGTGTGTGTGTGTGTGTCTGTGTGTGTGTGTGTGTGTGTGTGTGTGTGTGTGTGTGTGTGTGTGTGTGTGTGTGTGTGTGTGTATGTGTGTGTGTGCGCGTGCGTGTGTGTGTTTGTGTTCACAACTAAAAGCTTTTGGGTCCATTCAAACCCAGCACACCTCCACTTTTCCTACTTTAGCAGCCCTGCAGATATCAGTCATCTTAGAAGTTCCTTCCGTCAAGTCTCAGCCCCATAAGCTCCGTGGCACATGCGATAACTGGATGACAAGATAGTACAAATAACTAGTTAGGTAGGAGCTCTAATCTCAGTCCTGGCAAATGTAGAAGTGTGTGTGTGTGTGTGTGTCTGTGTGTGTGTGTGTGAGAGAAACAGTTGTGTGTGCAAGACTGAGGAAGTTGTGTGTTTGTTTATAGGTGAAACGGTTTTATGTCATTCCCACCCATGACTCCTCACAGTACCCCACCTTATCAGTGCAGATGATGTCAGTCCCTTATCAGCAACTTTGGCCAGCTGTCAGCCCTGTGAGCTCTGTAGTGCGTGTGATAAATGCTTAACACCATAGTACAAATTACTAGGTTGGCAGGGATTCTGCTCTTCCAGCAAATGTGTGTGTGGGTATGTATGTTTGTAAGTAGTAGTATTTTGATATGTTTCCCACCCACTGCCCTACTTTATCAGCCTTTCCCCATATCAGCACCTTTGGCCAACTCTCAGCCCAGTAAACTCTGTAGCATGTGCGATAACTGCATAACACTGTAGTAGACATAACTAGATAGACAGGAGTTCTAATCCCAATACTGGCAAGTGTGTGTGTATGTGTGTATCTTGTACTGTCTGGCTTATACCATTTTTGACTTGTGTACTACCCTTCACACTTCCCCTCACCCCAATCTAGTAGTCCTGTTGATGTCATCCACCTTAGAAGTACCTTTGGACTAGGTGAACATGTATACGTTCTGTGGTGCATCTGATAACTGCGTAGCACTATAGTAGAAATAACTAGATAGGCAGGAGTTCTAATCACACTACTGGTGACTGTGTGTGTGAGAATCATGTAGTGGTGGGTTATACCATTTTTGACCTGTGAACTACCCTTTACACTTCCCCTCACTCCAGTTTAGTAGTCCTGTTGATGTCATCCACCTCAGAAGTACCTTTTGAGTAGGAAATGTATAAACTCTGTGGCATGTCTGATAACTGAGTAGCACTCTGGTAGAAATAACTAGATAAGCAGGAGTTCTAATCTCCTTACTGCCAACTGTTTGGATGTGTGTGTGTGTGTGAGAGAGAGAATCATGTAGTGTGTGGGTTACACCATTTTTGACCTATGTACTACCCTTTACACTTCTCCTCCCTCCAATTTAGTAGTCCTGTTGATGTCATCCACCTTAGAAGTACCTTTGGAGTAGGTGAAAATGTATAAGCTCTGTTGCACATCTGATAACTGCACAGCACTATAGTGGAAATAACTAGATAGGCAGGAGTTCTACTGTCCCTATCCGCAACTGTTTGGATGTGTTTGTGTGAGAATCATGTCGTGTGTGGTTTACACCATTTTTGACCTGTGTACTACCCTTTACACTTCCCCTCATTCCAATATAGTAGTCCCATTGATGTCATCCACCTTAGAAGTACCTTTGAACTAGGTGGAAATGTATAAGCTCTGTGGCATGTCTAATAATTGTATAGCACTATAATAGAAATAACTAGATAAGCAGGAGTTCTAATCCCAATACTGGCAACTGTTTATGTGTGAAGATCATATCTTGCGTGACTTATACCATTTTGATGTGTGTACCATAGACGGCTGGTGACCACCTCCCACTGCCATTACTTTATACAGTGTGGTAACAGCATCTGCCTCACATGCAGCAAGTTAAACCATTGTACAGTCCTGTGTACAGATGTGCCTGGAATATCCAGAGACGTGGTTGGAAGTAGTCTGTGTGCCTTAACAATGGCCATGTATGTGATATTGTAACCAAATAGGCCACAGTGAGTGTACTGACACATATGGCAACATGAGGTACAATACCTGACTGAAACATCATGCTGATATGATGTCTGCCACCCTCATAGGTGGCCAGCTTTGTAGGTGCAATATATGTGTCCAGATGCTTGGTTTTCCATGTAAACTGTTCATGTTATGGGTCACATTAAAGGCTGGAAGAGGTGTGGACTGACATACTGTGATCCTAATTTGTATGCAACAGGAACACCTTGCATCTTAACAGGGGTATGTACGCAATTTATATACACCGTATACCACTAATGTGTCACACATGTCCCTACCTTAGGTCGTTTGTCCAGCCCATTTTTCTGGCCTCTGTCCAGACGTCTTGGCACTGACAAGTTGTGAGGTATGATATTGGAATGTAGAATTCAGGTCAGATAGGCTCCAGTGGTGACCACTATGATGCAATGCAGTTAACCACACCACAAGTGAACATGCACATAAAGCAATATAGCTATTACATAAAGCAATATAGCTATTACTGATAGTTGTGTGCATGGTAAATTGCATGCTCTTCACATGCCTGGAGTATTGCCAGGCAACAGGACAATGTCATACTCACCAGCTTCAGGCTGCTGTCCCATATGCAGACCAGAGGGTCTTAGGTAGTTGTGAGAGGGAGGTATTGTCAGCAGACTCAAATGTGGTCTCAGTACAGGATGGATGCAGCATATCTGCACATTTACAGTACTAACCCCAATAATACACAATGTTCTGTCCTCACCATAGATGTGCATCTTTGTGCATTAGAAAACCCCATCCACAATTGCAGTTGGACCTGACACATAGATGTAGATACAATACAGATACATGTATGTCTGATAGATTAGTGTACTAATCCCCACTGGGCCCTTACCTGCATGCTCCCTGTCCATTGTGTGGGTGCCACCCACCTCCAACATGTTGACCTCTGTGTCCTGGTGTTGTATTGGGGTGTGTGCCCCAAGGTTGCTGGGGGCTCATATGCTACACAACTTGGTTGTGTGATGGATGACAAAGAGAAATATGAAGTCATTTGTATGATGTGGTGATGATTGTACCCAAGGGTGGCAGAGTGGTCATTGCAGCAGATGTCAATGGACATGTTGGTGAAGGGAACAGAGGATCTATGGAAGTGATGGGTATGCATGGTGTTAAAAGGAATGCAGATGGTGAGATGGTAGTGGGTATGCAAAACAGATGGACATGGCCATTGTGAATATGTATTATAGCACGAAGGAGGAGCATAGGGTGAGTTACAAGACTGTAGTAAGATGCACACAGGTGGAATATATCCAGTGTAGGAGGGCCAGTTTGAAGGAGATTGGAGATTGTAAAGTGGTGATGGGGAAAGTGTATTTAGGCAGCATAGAATGTTGGTCAGTAGGATGATGTTAGTGATCATGAAGAGGCGGAGTGTGAGTTCAGCAGCAAGGATCAACATGGTGTGAATTGGAAAAGGGTGATTGTGAGGTGGAGTTCAAGGAAGAATTAAGACAGACACTGGGTGGCACTGTCAATTTACCACATACCGGGTGAAGCACAGCAGAGCTACTAAGGGAGATGGCTAGAAAGGTGCTTGGTGTGACATGGATGGAGGAAGTAGTACAAGGAGACCTGGTGGTGGACTGAGGAAGTACAAGACAGTATACAGAGAAAGAGGACGGGGAAGAAGGAGTAGGACTGTCAGAGAGATGAGGAAAGTAGACAGGAGTGTGAGAAGATGAGGTGCATGGCAGAGAGAGACATAGCCAAGGCTAAGGATGAGGCATAGGAAGAGTTGTATGGCAGTTTATGAATTACTGGATGGTTGTATTACTCTTTCCCATGTTCAGTCATTTTAGTTGTTTTGCTAAGAGGTTGTTGTATGTCTGGCCATTGTGTATGGCCTGTCATGATGTAGCAGTGTATTGTTCACTTATTTATTTGGACTGTGGGGGGGGGGGGCAGATGTGTGTGTCATGGGTCCTTTTGTATCCAAATGTGCATGCTGACCCAGTTATGTGTGGTCTATCAGCAGCACATGTTTGTATGGGCATTCTTAGACATATATGCAGATATATTCTGAGGCATATATGCATGTATATATATATATATATATATATATATATATATATATATATATATATATATACATACACCTCAGTATTTATTGGTAATATATCTATATATTGTTATACACATATATGTATCTCCAGACATATCTCTCTATGTATATGTTCCTTTTCAGATATCTATTTGTAGATACCAATCCTTCCTAATTGCACAGTGCCTCTTCCGTATTGTAAACTAGCTGTAAAGTGGGGTATGTTTGAGAAAACATCCTAAACCATACATCTGAGATGGCTTATTGGTAAATTGCTTTGACTATGGTATGCAGGGTCCTGGATTCATGACCTGCAAGTGCTGTTTATTTTGTTGCTAGACAGAACAAGGACTGTTGGATACAGAGTGGTTAAGGTAGTTTTATGAGGACTTAGTCATCACACACACTGCACATTGCCATACTGTACAAGGGCTGGTGATGTCAGCCACAGTACAGGAGCCATGGAACAGTCATCACCTTACAGTCTGTGTTGCATACAGTAAAGGCGTGTCACTGTAGTAGCAAGAACTACATAGCCAGGGGTTCTAATCTGAGGAAGCCCAAATCTGTGATAATTTGTATGTCAGTACAGTATCGTGTGTTTGAATGAGTATTATGTCCACTTGGAGGGTGGCTCTCACATTTTAGACAGTGGCGCTCCCACTACATGTCCCAAGGTCCACTGTATATGGTCTGCTGTCTCCATCAACCTCACAATTATCTGACAACAATCTTTAGCCCAATAAGGCCTGTGCTGTGTGCATGAACTATGTAACAGTATGCTGTGACTGACAGGATAGTCAGGGCTGCTAAACCCAGGTGTGTCAAATGTGTATGACTGTATGTGTTTGTCAATGTGTATATGTCAGTATATTATAGTATGTTGTGTCTATTCACACCCAGTACATCCCCCATTGCCATACTGTACAAGGCCTGATGTAGTCCATTTTACTGGAACCTTGGAACACACCTCACCCTACAAGCTCTGTGGTGTGTGCAATTAAGGCAGAACACATTAGTAGCAATAACTACATAGGTAGGGGTTCTAATCTCAGTGTTGGCAAGTGTGTGTGTGTGTGTGTGTGTGTGTGTGTGTGTGTGTGTGTGTGTGTGTGTGTGTGTGTGTGTGTGTAGCGATCTACATCACTTTGCATTAAAACCATTTCCCAGGTGTTTATTTGACCGAGACCAAATTGGGAAAAGCTGAAATTGCAAATGCATCTTGTGGAATCTCATTTCACCAAAACTAGTAGTGGCAGTGTAAATGCCCTTTTTCCAGCTGTACAGCGATACTAGAGTTAGTATATATAGTCGGTGGTGGTCATTGGAGGTACAGCCCCCCACATTGGGGGTAGTGTTGTGCATATCCCCACAAGTAGTGTGCTGTTATACTGTTGAGTCTATGTTAAGAGGTTAAGTAGTTGTCAGTCTAACTAGGTGTGGGTCTACGCCACCCCACACCCTCCAATGTGAGGAGCTGTACCCTCCCACACCACCACAACTATTCATACCAACCCCAGGATTCCACTACAGTGGGGAACAGGACATTTATGCCACCACTACTATTTTCAGTGACATGATATTTGGCGGACTGATTAAGTGATTTGAGGTTTTGGCAATTTGGTCTTGGTGGAATTACATTTGCAAAACTGAGTACTCTACAAAGTGAAGTACATCCATGTGAACAGTACTCTGTGTGTTGCACCAACACAAAGGCCTCTGTGTGTGTTATTCACAAACTTGTGGTGTGTGCCACCCAGTACACTTACCATTGTCCACTGTACAAGAGCCACTTACATCAGCAACCATGCACTTACCTGTATACACCCCTCAGACATATCAGCCATGTGGCACATGCAATAACTGTTATATAGACCTGTTACTGTGTTGAGCTGTACCCTGGATATGACACAGTCAATGTGTTACCACACTGCCACACCCCTTGTAGGAAAGGACAGCTCAAAATGGTTTGTGCAGGCTGCAGAAGAAAATCATCAATTTGGCAACAATAATGGTGCCAAAAAATGTCTTCTGCATTCACCAGGGTGGTATATTAATGCACCATAGTCTATAGGTTCATAAAATAAACAGTTTATTGTAAAATGAAAAAAAGTGGTGCTCTTTTCAGATGAACAGGTGCACCAAAGAAAACAACTTTCTGTAGTGATAACTAAAGAAAATTATACTACCTTCTTTCTTTTAAAATCCCAGAGCACCACAAACAAAGGAGCATAGTTCATCCTACAATGTATATTAATTTCCTTCTTGGTTACGAATGAATGTCCACAGCATGCTTCCAGATAAACACCTTTCTGGATTGCTTTATAGAAGTTGTCCAACTTTCCTCAGGTTTAATCCACAGCAATTCTTCTTCTTCTTCCTCCTCTTCTTCTTCTTCTCCTTCCTCCTCTTCTTCTTCTCCTTCTTCTTCTTTTCCTTCTTCCTCTTCTTCTTCTTCACCTTCTTCTTCCTCTTCTCCTTCTTCTTCCTCTTGTTCTTTATCTTCCTCTTCTTCTTCATCTTCCTCTTCTTCTTCGTCTTCTCCTTCCTCTTCTTCTACTTCTTCTTCTTCTCCTCCTTCTTCTCCTTCCTCTTCTTCTACTTCTTCTCCTTCTCCTTCTTCTTCTTCCTCCTCCTCTTCTTCTTCTTCTCCTTTTTCCTCTTCGTCTTCTTCCTCTTCTTCTTTTTCTCCTTCTTCCTATTCTTCGTCTACTTCTTCTTCTCCTTCTTCTTCCTCCTCTTCTTCTCTTTCCTCCTTTTCTTCTCCTTCTCCTACATCTCTTTCTTCTTCTTCTCCTTCTTCTTCTTCTCC
>NC_056731.1:379287167-379344667 GCF_019279795.1 Protopterus annectens
AAAGAGATGGTTGTAATGATGCTGAAGAAGGAACATTGTCCCAAGATTGCTCTCTTCTGCCATCTTGCCTGTTTTGACACTTGTAGTTCCAAGTATGGATGTCTTAGAATGTCTTCAGACAACTATGAGGTGGATGGTGGAGGAAGAGGTCTGGAGATTTCTGCATGCTATGCAGGAGCTGAAGTGCCAAATGGTGCATGGCCTCCATACCTAAGGAGAGATCACAACATGCTAGTTCATGGCAGTATGTGCCTCAAGGACACCTCTGTATGGTCTTCATAGGTTCATAGGTTGGTACTAGGCTATCGGCCCTAGGGTCTATACAAGCCTAGCCATAACAATTCCCTGGATATTTCTTCCCACAATATTTACTTCCCTGGACTCTTGTCTAGCAGTGTGACTGACCTGATCCCCGGGGTGAATTTCCTATCTCCCTTCCAATCATCAAGGTTCCTTTTGAAGAGGGCCAAGGAGGCGCTCTGCTTGACATGTATGGGCAGTCTATTCCAGAGTCTGGGGAGTCTCTGGGTCAGGAACCTATCCCATGCATGTTTTGTTCATTGTGATGACAAGGTTTAGATCCCTGGAGCGTGTGGCTGTGAGGGATTGGGATTTCTTTAAGTGGAGCATGTCCAGCAGCTACACTACAAGAGGACAGTGTCAACAAGTAGGCTGCACAAAATGATCCCCCTATCAGTGTTGCTAATCTGGCCAACCATAGGACACCTTGCTTGGCTGATCACTAGTGCATGTGGCTATGGCCTTTATATAGATTTAGGTGGCAGAGACTGCTCACTAGTTCATGTGGCTACGTTCTTTATGTAGGTTTAGGTGGTAGTGGCTGGTCACTATTGTATGTGGCTATGGCCCTTATGTAGGTTTAGATGGCAGAGACTTCTCACTAGTTCATGTGGCTATGTTTCTTATGTAGGTTTACATGGTAGTGGCTGTTCACTAGTGTATGTGTCTATGGACCTTATGTAGGTTTAGGTGGCAGTGGTTGCTCTCTAGTGCATGTGATTATGGCCCTTATGAAGGTTTTGGTGGCAGTGGCTGCTCACTAGGGCACGTGGCTATGGCCATATAAAGGTTTAGGTGTGGCTGCTGTAAAATCCCTCTAGAGCCTTTCATATTCCCTATGCTGCTACCTGTAGCCACAGTGGCGAGTGGAGATGAAATTGCAATGTTCTGGACATTGTGGAGGACAGGCCAGGATTTTTATTTCTTTCCATTTGTACATACAGTCATAGTATTATTTATCATAGTTGGATTATATTCATTGTTGTAAATAGTTTTAATTTAGCAACAATGTATTTCTATTTTGGTGTTTGATGCATAAACTGTCATATGTATTCATAATTCAGGCAAATTGTTGATGCTCCATGTTAGTCACTTCATACTATTTGTGTTGGGTTCTCTGACTGAGCAGGGGTTACAGCTTTTAAGTTACACCATGGCAGATGGTGAGTGATAAGGACATTTATACCCATTGTTGGTAGCTCATGTACATGTCACAAGATCTACATGTGATCCCTGTCTGCATCATATGTGGTTTCTGCCAGTTTTGATTTGTGTACTCATAACTAGTTGAGTTTGTACACCATCAGTTACATAGTCTTTCATTCCTGCCACACAGTTACCACAGAGGGATTCATAAACATGTTTAGCTCATGTATCACTGAACACTGATCTTTGTGAATTATTTTTTTAACTACCATGCACTCTCATCTCCTTTTCACTTTGGTGCATATTTGCATATAGTAGTGCATATGTTGTGAACCCCCCTGCTTAGGTTTTTAACGTAAGATCATTTGGCTGAAGATATGGGTCTATATCACAACATCGAACTAACAGAAGTTCGAACATTGTAATATTGAACCCTAAGGTCCGAAACCCAAGAATAACGAAACACAGAACAGCAATTTTTTTTTCTCAGGGAAATAAATTGCTGTTCCGTCACAAAAAAAAAAAAAAAAAAATTAAACCTTAAACTTAAACTAAAGTGGGTGGATTTGTCACCCACACCCCCCAACGTGAGAGGCTGTGCCCCCCTACTTAAATATAGCAACTCCAAGATCGCACCACAGTGGAGGAAATAGCAAAGCCCTGAAAATGGCCCTCCGTTTTTTTTCTTTGGGAAAAAAATCGTTGTGTCGTGGCTTCACTATTTTTGGATTTCAGACTTTAGAGTTCGATATTACAACATTCAAATTTATACAAGTTCAATGTTATGATATAGACCCTGAAGATATATGTAACTTCCTGTAATTTTAGTTCACTTATTATAAGACTATTCCATGGAGTTCACAGGTCTCATTTCTAGGTTCATTTACATCAAAAATAGTTTTACTTTCTTCATATTTAGTCATTACACATGGTTTTACAAAATGTATGAATGTCAAAATCTGAAGTTCTTTCTTCAGACTGTACTTTGAATGGGCCATACATATTAAACTTCCCTTCAGTTCTTTCAATGCTTACATACTTAGAATGCTTTCATTTTAATATTTCTACAAAAGTCTCACTGTAATCAGTTTTGCCATGTGCATTGCATTTTCGTCTTTGAAGTTAGTTTGCTGTTTTCCGAGGCACCAACAGCATGGATTAGCTCTGCTGCCTTTCTTATTACACACCTATTATATTTATGTTCTAGTACAGTTTTACATGTCACTGCAGGCTATCTTATTGTAAATCTTGTACATTTGTGTTTGCTGCTTCCATAGCTAAAAGGATCAGTGAGGCATTTTCAAATGTTATATTAGTTTATGACAACATCCTTCCTAATATATAATTATCGTTTATTATTCCTTAACATTTGCTGTAATTACGTAACATAACATAAATATATTATTGTATAATTCTGCATTATTACAGTTGTGATTTTTACCAGTCTTCCACATAGTCACAAATTTAACAACTGACTTGAATGAGAATTAAGATTGTATAATTGCTCTGTTTCAGTACGTTTAAGGTTAAAATGATTTTATCAGAAGTACCAGTTGCATGTAATTTTTTTCATCACTGAGCTTCCCAGGGCAATAAAGACTTCTCATTAGTGTTCAAAGTCCCATCTCATCCAATGAAAATGTCTTTCCTCAGAATGGTTTTCTTTTATCTTTCTGTATTCATTTACTCCATTTCCTTTTTGTTTGATTTCATAGCATTTTTTCAAGTCTGGATTTTCTTGAATTCCTTGAAAATCAAATTCCCAAACATGAGGTTTGTATGCTGGACAAAGTCATACATCTTTAATTGTTTAAAAGATTTAATATGTAATCCAGTTTCAATCGAAGTTTCTGTAACGTGGAATACAAATGGAATTGTTTTTGAATGGGATACAGAAATGACAGCATCCCAAGTAGACATAATTATATGACGCGCAAGCACCACCTAGTGGTGGACACTAATGTGACATAAAATAGTACACCTGCTTCCCATGTATTGTCTAGATGGCCCTTGCCTTCCTATGCTGTTTTACCTACCTGCTGCCTGCCTTCTTATGTTACTCCACAGCTTTTACTCTGTGGCTACATCTTATCCCTTAGTCTATCTCTCCCTTCTGGCTATGTCCCCTCTCTTTTTCTTTTTGTCTGTTTCTTCCATTATTTCTCTTTCATGCTATCCTCCTTTAGGGTTCCCCTGGTTCTACATCCTCTGTACCTTTACTTCTTCTGTCTGTTTGTCCTTCCTGCTTTGCAATGCTTTCTTGCTCCAAAGAACTCTATTCTTCTTGTAGTCTCATTTCTTACACCCTATTTCAATTACCTGCTTATTCTGTCATTCTGCCTGCTACCCACTTTTCCAGTACTTTTCTGACTGCTTCACCCATGTCTTAATATCCCATGCCTTTCTTTTTTTTGCCTACTCCCAGCTTGTCCTTTCTTTCACCCTTCTGTCATGCACATTATCTCCATTCCATCTGTGACCACCTGTCTCTTTCATTAACCAATCAACTAATCCTTAAAGAGCCCACATGTTTCCATGCTGCTATCCATTCTGCTAAAAGCTCCATATTTGAGTGCACACCATAGTTTAATTTGACACACTCCTTCTCCACATCTGCACACCTCACTCCCTCCTGTCCTCCTTTTCTCCATTTTGTGTGGAACTGTGTCTCCTCCCTCGTTGCTATTATTGTCTTGTATTTTTCTACCTGTCTAGCCTACTACTTGTTGAAGCCTCCTTCAAGTTCCCCTGTTCCTGTTTCTGCTTATCCACTGACTTTATTTCCATTTTCACTGGTTCCTCATCCCCTCTAATTTCTGTATCCACCATTTTACTTTGCTGTCACCTTGTACTGTACTGCCCTGCCATAGTGTAACATGTATTTTCCTTGCTCTGTCTTACTGCCATAAGTTCTGTACTAATGTATTCAGGTGCAAAATGCTATAACATATTGCTGATCACTTCCCTATATAGTGAAAATGTCTGTGCCTTTCCCCTTTGCAAGCTAGTGTGAGATAGTGCAGTGACCCCTCATGTTGTTGAGTACCAGGTTCAGGATATTCAATCCCCTTGTAGGGGTGCAGACTAACTGTTCCACAGCATTTGAATTAACAAAGTCTAGGAACCTGAGGGCATTCACATTTGGCTCATGTATATTGTACAGTCTATGGAAGGATAGTTGACATCTCCCATGACCAAAGAGTTTGGCTGTATGGGGAGTGATTGTAGCAGGTCCAGGTAGTTGGTGTGTTTCTCTTGGTTCATGGAAGAACCTCAGGGCATTCGAATTTGTGCACATGTATGTTGTCCAATCTATGGAAGGATAGTTGAAATCTTCCATGACCAAAGTATTTGGCTGTATAGGGAGTGATTCTAGCAGGTCCGGGTAGTCAGTGTGTTTCTCTTGGTTCATGGTGGAGGTCCTATAGCTAGGATGATGTGGTAGGATGTTTTACCTATATTTATTTGTACCTGGAGTAGCTCCAGTGTGTCATACCATTTAACTAGTCTTGAGGTGTTTTTGGATTTAATGAAGATGGATACACCTCCACCTTTGGTTCTTTCATGCTCATTATGGGGTATGAACATGTGGAAGGCATTGTAGCCTTGTACGGCCGGGGTGCTCAGTAACTGCACAGATGTCAGCATCTTCCAAGGTGAGGAGTGCTTCTAGGGAGTACAGTTTTCTCTTTAGGCTCCTAGCATTAAGTAGTATAACATTGAGTTTGTCTTGAGTGGATTTCTTTACATTGGGAATTTTGTTGTTTTGACATTGCCTAAAAAAGGCACCATGGGAAAAGCAAGCATCTTTGCCAGTATCTGAAAGCCTTGAAGTGACAGGTAAAGACCATCTCTGGTAAAGCAGTGTGGTCTGTCAGTCATGACTTCCCAGGTTGACAGATACTAGATCCCCCTGGATTGACACCAGAAGCTAAGCCAATTGTTGAAGTCAATCATTTTTTGTCTGTATTGTGGCATCATCCTGAGAGAAAATGCTAAGTAGTACTAGGGACTCATCCGCTTGGGGCACATAATCTGAGAGGTCAGTCATGTCTCTCTTCATATAGTCCAGAGTGATATGTCTCAAGTCATTTACTCCAACATGTACTATGACAGAGTCATAACAGTAATTGTTGAGTGACTTGAGTGCATGCATGATATGATGAGTCCTGGCAACTAACAGGCAGCTTACCATGACCTTCTCCTTGTCCAGCCTGGTGAGGAGGACATCAGTCTGTCTCACTATGGAATTGCCTATGACCAGGACATCAAGATTTGAGGTATTTTGCCTTAGGGGCTTATTTGTTGAGACACTTGTATATGTGTTGTTATGTGTAGTGGGGTTTGTTCATATTCCAGTATGTGTGATCTGTTTGCATTTGGGAGATCTCTGGTCTTTCAGTAGACTCTTAGTGTGTACCTCTGCATATGTGGGTCTATGTGATTTGACCTTGTCTTGTGTGAGTGGAGAGGTGTGTGTGCTGACAACCTGCTTGATGTCTTGTTTATTGTTACATGAAAAGATTTATTCTAGCTTCATGGTATAGTTACATCTCTCATATACTGTATTCATTTGCTTTAGGAGTTTGTCAGTATACATGAGGCAATTACTACATTGCCACAGGATGCCTATGTCAGTCAGGCTGGCTGGTGAAATGTTGGGGAACTGACTGTCCATTTTAGCATGTTAACCATAAGTACTAGTTAGGGAGTGGGCAAGTTGATCAGCTTTTGCTGACTCACTAACCAAGGGGGCTTATTCTTATAGGTTCACAGGTAGGTACTAGGCTATTGGCCTGGGGCCTATATAAGCTTAGCCAAAAAGGTTCCCTGGCTTTTGCCACCCAAGAAAATTATTTTCCTGTGCCCCTGTCAAGCAGTGCTGCAGACGTGATCCCTGGGGTGAATTTTCTATTTCCCATCCAGTCATCAAGATTTTTCTTAGAGTGCCAGTGAGGAGCTTTGCTTGACATGAATGGGTAGTTTGTTCCAGAGTATGAGAAGTCTCTGGGACAGGAATATATCCCTCCAGCATGTTCTGTTTATTGTGGTGACAAGGTTTAAGTCCCTGAAGTGCGTGGTTTGGACAGATTGGGATTTCTTTAAGTGTAGCATGTCCAACAGCTCTGGATTTGACATAGTTTGTAGGTTAGGCAGAGATCGCCTCTGGTTAGGCAATATGCGATGGAGTAGAGCTGGAGTTTTTTGAGACGGTCTGCATATGGCATCTGTTTGAGGCCGGTAATCCTCTTATTGAGGTATTTCTGTGGCCTTTCCAATTGTTGTACGTGTCTTGTGAGATACATGCCAAACAGGGCATTGTACTCTATAATGGGACTGATAAGGGATGAGTAGAGAGGAACAATGACCTCCTTTTTTCTAGAGGAGAACCCTTTTGTGATGAGGTGTGCCATGTAGAAAGATTTTCTGACTACTGTGGTGATGTGGTTATCAAAGGAGAGACTACTGTCCACCTGTGTCCCATGGTTTCTTATCACACTTTCAGTGTTTAGTGAGCTACCACCTATGTGGTAGTTCATAGGTACCAAGTTTTTCCCAAAGGGGATGACAGTGCACTTCTTGGCATTGAGCTTGAGGCCATGACTTTGACACCAAGCATCTGTCTCTGTGAGGCTCTTTTGTAGAATGCCTACATCATTTGGTGATTCTGTTATGGCTCCCAGTTTGCAGTCATCTGTGAACTTTGTTAGCCAAAGACCTTCTGTGTTGTCCTGCACTTCAGAGAAGTAGATGCCAAACAGGAGAGGACCCAGGACCGAACCCTGTGGTACACCACTCATCACTGGTCTGAAGTTGGACTTGGAGTCGGCTACTTTTACTGTGTGGGTTCTGTCAGTGAGCCAGTTGGCCACCCATCTTGTGACATAGGGATTTATGTCCGGTTTAGTGAGTTTATCTATAATTCCAGAGTGGGGGATGGTATTGAAAGCCTTGGCGAGGTCAAGATAGGCTGTGTGCAATACCTTGTCCTCATCAACAGCTCTAGTGACTGCCTCAAAGAAGTCAATCAGGTTTAGTAGACATGATCTACCTTTTGAAACCCAGACTGAGTGGAGTCCAGGGTTTGGAGGTTACCTATGTCTTTGTTTATAAGCTCCAAGATGATACGTTCCATGGCCTTGCAGACCAGGCTCATCAGGTTAATGGGGCGGTAGTTTCTGGTGTCCGTGGTGGCACCCCCTTTTTGGAGTGGGATAACTGTTGCTGTGCGCCATTCAGTAGGCACATAGCCTGAGGTGAGGCTATGATTGAACATGCTACTTAGGTGGGGTGCCAGTTAGTTCTGTAGTTCGTGCAGTACGCAGCCTGGGATGTTGTCTGGTCCCATGGATGCTATGTTCTTGGCTTTGGAGAGTGTGGTCTTTACTTGTTCATCCATGATTACAGGGGTTTTGCATTCTTCTGGTATTAAGATGGGCCATTTGGAGGGTGAGAGAGGGGTAAAGTTAGCATTGAACCTATCTGTCAGGATTTTGGCAATATCAGTTGGTTCTGTATATTTACTGCCATTGTTCTGTAGCTTAGAGCAGATCTGAGTGTTGCCATTGAGATTATTGACATAGCTGTAGAATGCTTTGTGGTTGTCTTTGGAATCAGTGGTGATTTTATATTCATAACTGGCTTCGGAGGATTTTATGAGGGATCTCAGCTTCTTGCTGAGGCTGACCAGGGATTTCCTGCAATCTTGGGATTTTACTCTTTTTTGCAACAGCTTCTTCCTTCTGCTATAGAGTTTGTTTATGGCAGGGGACCACCAGATTGGCTTTGTTTTTTGGAGGATTGCATCTTGGTTCTGTTGGGGATGGCATGATCCATGCACCCGTGTATGTGCTTATACAGTGCATTTGTGTAAGATACAGCAGTTGTGCCTCTATTTTCTGTCTGCATGGGTGTCATGAAGTTTGCCACTTTTGTCTTAAGAATCATGAAGTTGGCTTTGGAGTAGTTTTTGACAGTGATTTCCTTAATGGGGGTGGGGGTGGGATATGGATGTCTAGGGTGATTAGCTTGTGGTCATATCTGACCAGCAAGGAGTTCTCCCCTGGCGTGGAACACCGATTACCCATATTGGTAATGACCAGGTCCAGGATATTGCTATCCTTGGTGGGGGTGTGGACAAGCTGATCCAAGGCATTGGAATGTATGAATTCCAAAAAACATTGAGTGAATAATTTGGTACATGAGTAGTTTTCCCAGTTGATGGTGGGGTAGTTGAAATCGCCCATAATTAGGGTATTGGGTTGCACCTTAATATTTTTCCAGTATCTTAAGAAATGAAGAGTGGGAATCCTGGGGCATGGTGGTTTATTTGTAACAAGCTACAACCTGGAATGCAGTCTTGCCCAGTGTTAGTTGCACTTGGATAATTTCGGATGCATTATATTGAGCAACTAGCCTGGAGGTGTGGATATCCTTAATGAATATGGACACGGCTCCACCTTTAGTGTTTCGATCTAGGTTAAGTGGCCAAAAGGTGTGGTATAAATTATAGCCTGGTAATGCAGGGGTGCTGTCTGGAGCCTTGAACCAGGTCTCTGTCTCTGCACAGATGTCAATGTTCTCCATTTTAAGGAGAGCCTCGAGTGACTGCATTTTGAGGTTTAGACTTCTAGCATTGAGTAGCATTACCCTCAGAGTTTACTTGCTTGTACCAGTTACAGTGGGAATTTAGCTTTTGAACCTTGCCTTAAAAATCCACTATAGGGGTGGCAAGAGCCTAAGCCAGTATACGGAATCCCAGGGGCAACAGGTGCAGGCCATCTCTGGCAAAGCATCATGGTCTGTCGACCATGTCGTCCCAGGCAGACAGATTCCCTTAGAATGACTTCAGAAGCTTAGCCGATTGTTGAAGTCAATCATTTTGTGCTTGTACTGTGGTATCACTCTGGGCGATGGCATGATGCTACTCAGGGCTAGGGGCATACCTTCCTGGGCTACAAGATCCAAGAGCTCCTCCTTGTCTCTTTTCATGTAGTTCAGGGAGGTATGTCTCAGGTCATTCACACCAACACGGACAATGAGAGAGTTGTATTTGTACTTGTTGTGGAGTGACATGAGTGCGTGCATTATGCGGCGGATCCTGGACAGGAGAAAACACCGGGAGCTGAACCATGGACATGCCTGGATAGGTGCTTATTAATTTAAGTACTAAGAACTGTTTTCCTCTTGACAAGTGAGGAAAGTTGCAGAAATTTGTAGTTTATTTAGTGCTTACAATGAGTTCTGAGCAAGTGCTGAGCACAAGGAAACAGTTTTGAGTCCTGAAACTAAAAAAAAACTGGCAAGTTCTAGCTAAAACTAGCTAGTTTTAGCACCAATCCCAAGAAGAGAAGCAGGCTGTTTGGTGATCCACAGTCTTGTCCCAGATGATGCAAGGGTCTGCAGACTTTTAGCCTTTTTCTGGTAGATGCCTCGAATAGCAACCAGACCAATCAGGTATGTTAAGCACAGACACTCTCCAACCAGAAAGTCAGGAATCAATGCACTCTGCTCCTACTCTTACCAGGATCAGAATATAAACACAGATTCCAAGCTGTCAGCTATAAAGCAGTTATTAAACTTTCTGGTGATCAGCAGTCTCCAGGAAATAATGTAACTGCACTCCTTCTCTCACCAGGAGAAAACAGAAGCACTAATCCCAAGAAGACTACTGAGAGGAAGAATGGCCTCTCCAATAACTGGTGGTCTTGCAATAGATGCTTAAAGGTAAGATGAAGAAAATGGTTTATCCTAAACACTGCAGTGTGCGCTAGAGGAGTTAGATGTGAAAGTATGTAACTTAAGTTTTACCTGTCTAAAAGTTAAGTTTTAGTGGAGAGTCTCTATTTTTAAAACAGCAAGATAGATTGCTGTTGAGGATTAGGGGTGAAGGAGTATGGTGATGCTGCTCAGTGCACAGCTGAGTTGCCATAGTGCAGCAGTTCACAGCTGAATTGCTTGCATTACAGCAGGGAAGCTGGGGAGGGGGATTCAACTGACAGATGTCTAGGGAAAATAGTTTCTAGGCATTTGCAAAAAAACACAAAATCAGTTGATAACTGACATATCAAATAAAATCTCTTTAAATCGTGCTAACACCTCAACATGCAGAATCACAGAATGCAAATTAATAATATCTATAGTTACAAATAAACAATTTTCATCAAAGGTCAACGCATTGATTTAATTAAAATTGCCAAGAGTCTCAGCAAATCTGAGGTAGTTTTTGAATGGAATCTTTCAACATATAATCCAGAAATGTTGCTATATAGTGGGTCTTTGATCTATTGGAGTCCACTATAGGTCTAAGAGGAGGATCTGCTAAACATTTATGGATTTTTGGGATACCAAAAATCCCAGCTATAACAGGATGATTATTCTCCAAAAATCATATTCATTTTGATTTAGCTGTCTCTACATTAACAAATTATAGAGTAACAAATCTATTTTATCAAAAGCTATATTAATTTGATTGCAAGAAACGTCTGAATATTCTTCCTCTAATAATAGTGCATTTATTCTGTTATTATAGCCTTCACAATTCATAATAATCAACCCACTGCCCCTTATCTGGTTTCATAATTCTTATGGTCTTATCATCAGATATTTCTTTAAACAATTTAAATTCAGCACTCAATATGTTATAATATTTACTATTACAAAGCTTAGAAAGCAAACTGTGAATTTCCATTTCACACTTTTTTCAAAAATATGCACAATATGATTAAGGGTGGGGGGGTTAAAGATACTAGATCTATGTGGAACACCACTGTTGTCTACCATCACTGTTAGAAAACTACAGTGCTAAATTTAATCTCAGTATAAACATTTTTAAATCCGTTAAGCAATCTACCAGCCCCCCTGTCTGGTATAAAACTAAGTCATTTGGATAAAACATTAGCATGAAGAGAGATAATGGCCTTATTTGAAAAATTGAACAAAGTAAAGTCATTAGAATAATTTTTTACTAGTCGTGGGATGTTAAACAGTTTATTCGCATTATCTGACACTATCTCTGTCAATTCTTGTTGTTCTTGTTGTTGGTATAAATCCTTTTTGGTCTGGCCCCTTGCCTCACAAAATTCTCATCATTATGATAAAACGTCTGAACCTGTTGTACTTGTTTGTTCTGTATTGTCTCCAACCTCTGAACAACCTCTTGCTCTAAAGGAGCTGACCCATTTGAAGATTCATTTTGTAAGCTCCGAATGTGTTACTTCTTGCTGCCTCCCAATTGGTCCAAAGTCGCTGTCAATCAACCTGTTCCAATGCTGTGTAGGGGGATTTTGGTAGGCTAAACCATTTTTATAGTCATCTAAATCCCTCTGAAATTTGTGCCATTTGTGTTGTAATATAATGTTGCACTGATTGATAACTTTTTGAAATATGTTGTTATAGTCTCATAGTGGTCAAACAAAACTTCATTCAATAATGATTCATTAAGGGCTTCTAATTAATTCCTTATAAAGCCACTCAATTTGCATTTTGTTTAAATGTGGGCACTGCTCTCAATGCCCGTATATTATGAATAAGGATAATGTCCTTTATTAGAGAAAGAACATTTAAAATTAATGGATATTACACAAGTGAGTCCTCTCAAGTGGTTTATTTAGCCTGCTGTGTCTCGTGCCCTGCATTTTATGTGGGGAAAACATCCAGGAAACTAGAAAGAATCCATGAACATTTGTCAGATATCAGGAAGTATAAAAACACTAATGTTCTATATAAGCATATTTTACAGTGTTCATTACATTCATTTAAATTTATTGTTATAGAACAAGTTAAAAAAAGATTTGCGGGCTTTTATAACAGATGAACACTTGAATAAAACTTAATTAAAAATGGCAGCTTAAACTCAATGCTATGTATTTTCCAGGATTAAATGAATGTTGTTCCATCAATGCGGTTTTAAAGCTAAAAAATTTGAGGCGTAAGTGGCTATTCGGTTTAAAAGCTAAAAAATTTGAGGAGTAAGTGGCTATTCAAAGTATTTTATCATTATTTTTATTATACAAAGATTTTTATACACATCTCTATATTTTATATATGTTATACATAGGTATTTATGTACTTTTACCTTTAGTAAGGTTTTTTATATTGAATCTCAGTCAATGTTTAATTGTTTTATTGGTAGTTGATTACACCTTTTAATTTCACTATTTAAAGGCATGTTTAATGCACTTCAGTTTTGTTTTGAGGAAGTCTCTGCAATTTAAGGGACAAAAGTGCTTAACAGTGAGTAAAGAATTTGAGCTTTAAAGTTTGGCTCATTTTTTGAAACTGATATTGCTATTGGAATTGTGATTTATGCATTTATTTGCCTTTGATTTCCAGGAAAGTCTGACTGGGGAAAGTCCCCTGCCCCCTTTCAACAGAGACCTGGACAGAAAAGCTCCACATTACATATATTTATATAGGCAACAGTAATTAAAATGCATATATATGTTTTAATATAGAAGTATATATAATTTAATCTTTACTCACCATAATATATACAGTGGATATAAAAGGTTTACACACCCCTGTTAAGGTTTTTATGATATAAAAAAATTAGACTACTTCAAAAAATTTCCCACCTTTAATGTGACCTATAACCTGTACAATTCAATTGAAAAACAAACAAATCTGTTAGGGGAAAATATATAAAAAAACATACAATATGCTGGTTGCATAAGTGTGCACACAAGCAGATAGAGTGAATTTAGCCACTAGTCTTATAGATATGGTGTTACCAAACAATTTCATAATTCTGAGGGCCAATATTTTGGGCAGAGTACTGGTGTTGCTATCGGGGCAGCTTGCGCCCCAGTATTGCAAACCTTATTATGGCCCATTGGGAGCCTAAATGCATTTTTAATAGTTGTACAGCAGTTGAGGGCATGTACACCACAAAGATAAGACATTGTAGTTTGAACTCTAATCACATATCTACATGATACAGTACGTTTCGATGTGTACACCTTCTGTTTGGTTATAGTCATATCTTCGTACAGTTATTGTATATTATGTGAATGTCACATGAGGTGACATATCAGTGGAGAGGATTCTTTGTGTTATAAGCATCCTGACATGAGCAATGGAGAGGACATTTATCAAGGACAGTATATACAGTAGGGGATAGGTGCATATTGTGAAGCTGTGCAAAATGAGTTGCCTGAATATGAATGTAATTTCAGCAGAGGTCTCAACCAAGTAGGACACATAGCAACAGGCTCATGAACAACAGTAGACAGATGCACGCACACTCATGGACAGTATCAACATAATACCACCATTAATGCATGTCTTTGACATAATACATGTGTTTGTGAGTGCTTATAGATAGTTCTGCAAGAACACACTTGTACAACTGTCATGATTTGTCAGCAATACATGAGGGGAATCAAGCACACCAGTCTCAAAAATTAACATCTTCTGGAGGTGTTAGGAGGGACACTGTTGCACCTGTATTTGAAATTATGAGCAATCCTGGCTAGCTGACAGGTGTGCATGGCATATATATGGCACAACCCACACTGTCATGATTGTAACCCATGCCAACAATGTTATCAATCAGCTATGTATTTACTGTGTGCCTTACAGGAACATGTATCACTCATGCATCTTGTATAACACCTTAAAGGGGGGTTCCACACCATCAACCACTAATGGTGATACAAGAAAAAGAATACTTAGGTATGGCTGATAAGATGTGTTGGGGGATCACTGTAGCAAATGTGTTACATTTGAGTAACTCATCCCTGGAAGATGTGTTGTGAAATACATGAAAAAGGGTGAATTGTACTCACTTATTGGTGTGATGAGGGCTGAGAGCTATGGAACTATAATGCCCTTTGATGTGGATGTCCTGCACCTACTTAGGAGTTGTGCTACATACAAGGGAGCAATCACCACTGTGGGCAGATACTGATGGAGATTCCACATATCATCTACCTGAGTACACAGGTCACATACCACTTGGTATACTATTAAGCTTCTGTCTATATTATAATTAGCTTGTGTATTTGATTTTATAATGTAACTAATCCCGCCATGAATTTTGTTCATCTACTGTGTCTCCGTGGCTGTGGCAGCAATCCTCTGTGTGTGTTGATACTGTCAGTATTATACTAACACACATGGAGTCAATGATTGTCCGCAATCTGCAGTCCTCCACAAAGCTGGTTGGACAAAGGATGTATAAGTCAGTCTTGATGTCTGAGACTTAAATAACAAACAGGAAAGTGCCTAGCACAGAGCCCTGAGGTACAGACCTGCTCAATGGTCTCTAAATATAGGTCAGTTCAGACACTTCAACATATTTATCTGTGACGTATGTGATCCAGTGGTCTATCCACTTGGTGATGTAGGTGATTATGGCCACTTGTGACAATTTTTCAGTAATACCTGAGTATGGATTTGTGTCAAAATCTTTGGCCAGGTCACGTTACTCAGGATGATAGCATTGTCATCAACCCTTGTTGACCTTCTTGAGGACATTGAACAGAAGTAACAGACATGATGTAGCCTGAACAAATCACACATAGGTTTGGTAACACAGTCGGGATATTACCTGTGTCCTTTTAGAGAAAGCCCATGATGACTCATTGGTCTACCGCACAGATGAGGAGGGTCAGGGTAGGTTTATAACTCCATGCACCAGGTGATGGTCACTCCCAGCCAGAAGGATGCATATTGATGTATACCCATCTATGGGAACATAGGCTGTCTGGAGGCTGTGTTGAAGTATGGATTCAACTGTGTCTGGTAGGTCATGTTTTGAGTCACGCTATTGGCAACCTGTGATGTTGTCAGGGCCCATTGATTCTGTGTTATTAGCAGTAAAGAGCACACAGATGAGCTGCCTTCCTTAGAATAAAAACTGAGTAATGTTTGCAGTCATACTTTGGCTGATGGCCAGTGAAGACAGAGAAGTAATATGTGAGACAAGCTATCAGCTAGTGGATTGTCTGTTTCCTCTGGTTGGGTATGTCTGGTAGCATCCCCATACAGATCTGTGTTTGGTTGTGTATTCCCCTTAACATTTCACATTTATTGGAATAAATGATTTGTGAAAAGACCTGCAAATACAACCTTGGTCATTCATGCACAGTTATACAACTGAAGCAATGTTGCATACTTCAGTTGCACAATGTATGCCAATATGTGTTTCATTGGCAAGCTGTATTTGATTAGCCTGATGCCATATCAGCACACATTAGAGATCAGTTGTGTGTGACCCATGTCAAACATTTTCTGACCCAAATGCTAATAATTACATAATGGTGTTGCTGACCACCTCAATAATACTTGGGTATAGCAACACAACTGCATATACAATGAATTCCACAAGCTGCAATTGAATCAAAACATGTGATACACTGGTTGTGTATATCAAACCATAACAACCTGTGTATGAGACAAGACTAATGTGACACAACTTGGTGTTATTCTCTATCTCCTCAGATGGGTGGCCAACTGGATCATAGATATGACCCACAAGGTCAAAATAGGTGTCACCACCTCTGACAGCATACCTGTAACTAGTGGTGTTCCCCAGGGATCTGTCCTGGGACCGCTACTGTTTGCCACCTACTTCTCAGAGGTTCAGGCGAAGACAAAGGGCCTGTGCCTGACCAAGTTTGCGGATGGCTGTAAGTTGGGTGCTGTCACTGATTCCCCAAATGATGTTAACATACTGCAAGATGGTCTCACAGCTACAAATAACTGGTGTTAAAGTCATGGCCTTAAGTTAAACACACAAAAAAATGTATTATCATACCATTCAGCAAAAACATGGCCCCCTACTGATTACTACATCAACGGCAACCCCCTAAGCTCACAACCTGTGGTGACAGACCTAGGTACTCAGGTTGACAACAATCTCACATTCGACCATCATGTGGCGGCAGTGGTCAGAAGAACATTTTACTTGATTCATCTCATAAGTAAAAGGATTGCATCTAGGAAAAAAAGGAGGTTATTACCTCTCTGTACTCCTTCCTCATTAGACTTATAATTGAGTATAATATCCCGTTTGGTGTGTACCTCTCCAAACACCTGCACCAACTGGAAAGGCCACAGAAATACCTCACAAAGAGAATCCATGGCCTCCAACACCTGTCCTATGCAGACAGGCTCTAATCAGTATCACTCTACTTGGTATCATACAGATTGCTCAGAGGTGATCTGTGTCTTACCTACAAGGCATATCAGACCCTGCCCTACTAGAGATGCTCCATATCCATAAGTCTAATTCCTCGTGTATTATCCACCGGATAGGCCTAAATCTAATATGCAACATCAACAAAACCTGCTGGAGAGACAGGTTTGTCTCCCAGAGGCTGCCCTGTCTCTGGAATAGACTTCCCCTACAAGTCAAACAGAGTACCTCGCTGACCCTCTTCAAGCACAACCTTGATGACTGGATGGGAAACCACAAATTTATCTCAGGGTTCCACCTTTGTTCCTCACTGACAGGGGTGACAGGTACTGACTGAGGTTTCTTTTTTGGGGATAACTCTTGGCTAGGCTTGTAAGGGCCCAAGGGCCATTAGCCTAGTAACTTCCTATGACCATGTAATCAATATAAATTTATATTGATGTCTGTCACAGAACATTTAATGATGGTATGTAGACACATGCACACCTGTGTCATACTGCAAGTGTCACTGTGATGGTGGAATGCGAACTGTGTAGAAGGTTGATCGGCTCCACTACAACAACACCTGTCCTAATATGCCAACAATATACATAAAAGTATATTATACCATGTCAAGAGTTCTCAGGAGGAATATTACTACAGCTGTTATAGAAGGAGCATGGAATGCAATGGTGCATTGTCCATCAATACATTAGCTCACATCACAGATTGCAGTACCCTCTTGTAGCTGTACCATGCATCCACACCTTAACACAGCACGTCAGTGACAGCAACATTGACATGTCAACTGTTCATAGGGTCATAGGACATTATTAGGCTAATGGCCAACAGCACATGAAATCCTAGCCATTATTATACCATGTAAAATATCCCTGTATCTGTATTATGAAAGATAGTAAGACTATTGTGTGTTTGTGTTTATTTGCTGGATTGCATTACATCCTGCCACTGTTCATATGGGGCATGTGCACCACACCATGACAAAATTAGCAATCACCCATGCAGTGGTGTGGAGATGGCTTACATAGGCTCATGGAAGGAGTCTGCTTCATGATGTGTGCATGCATATTTGACATGAGGACATCCTCCACTCCTCTGTAGGAAGGATATCATGTGGCCAGAGGAAAAAGGAGGATGGTGGATGCATGAGGCTACGTGAAAGGTTCCCCAAGTGTTAGTGAAATTAAGAGCAATTTCAAAGATCAAACAATGACCATAATGTACCACAAACCACACACACACACACACACACACACACACACACACACACACACACACACACACACACACGCACACACACACACCAGTAGACTGGGCCTGATTTGAATATTACACCTGTGTAGGTAGAGAAGATGAATTCCATGCAATGTTACTGTACCAACACCACATATGTCTGACTGTAACACTGTCATGTTGCACTTTATGGAGTATGATAGCATCATTGAATGCTGTGGAGAACATATTGGCAGGAGTGTAGGACATGGATGTCGATTCACATCCCTAAGTAAAATTGTCTCAAAAGTGATAGTTGTATGTATAAACATGCAAGTTGCTTGCTGTCAGATTAGTGCCCATATATGTGTAGGTAAAGTAACTTGCAAATGCAGTAGTTAATGTTATTGCCACAGCACAGGGTTGTCTTGAATAATGTCAGATTGCATGTTATACAAGATGATATAATCAGTGTATGCTACAATAAGATGTTTAGAGGAGAGTCTGACATAACCATGGACTCGCATGTCATTCTAAAATTGTCATCAGAGTGACTGCTGAATGCACACACAGTTGACTACAGTGATAATAGAACCGCTACCTAACTAATGACAAAGCACAGTACTTAACACAAGTACTATAGCACAAGTCTGACTTTTATAGTGTCTGACAATGTTTTATAACTGATGACATCAGCAGTGTCTGGTGAGAAGAGGATGGTAGTAGCAGTGTCCCAAATGTTGGTGTAAAATGGTCTCTCCAATGTCAACCAAGTGAACAAACATGCACACACCAACTGACTGGCATGAGAATAGAACCCCTACCTATTTACAAAGCACAGTGCTTAATGCAAGTGCCATAGTACAAGTCTGGCTTTTATAGTGTCCAACAACACTTTATAACTGATGACATCACCAGTGTCTGCCATGCTGGTGTAAAATGTTCTGTTGAATGTCAACCAAGTGAACACAAACACACACACCAGTGAGATTAGAACCCCTACCTAAGTACACCAGCTAGAGAATCCATATTTAATGCAAGCGCTATGGCACAAGTCTAGCTTTTATAATGCTGCTGTACAGTTTATAGTGGGTAATGTCATCACTGGATGTTTGCGAGAAGATGTTGGGGGGCCTGATTGAAATGGATGTGTAGGCATGTACAGCTGTGAAAAAAATAAGTACTCCATGGGGACTGTAAGATACACAGCAATGCTCTTCTGACTAGACAAACACACTAGTTGACAGCGGTGAGATTAGAACCCCTACCTAAGTACACCAACTAAAGAAAACAGCATTTAACATAAGTTCCACAGCTCAAGTGTGATTTTGCAATGTTGCTAGACAATTTATAGTGTATGACATCCACATTGGATGTTTGGCAGAAAAATGTTGGGAGGCCTGTATGAAATAGATGGGTAGCCATGTATGACTGTCAAGATATTAAAGTTCTGCATGGTACCAGATTGATGACAGTAGGATACAGACTGATGTTCCTCTGACTATGCACACACACTTAAACATACATAGAGCAACACACATAATGTAGCTGCTGTGCTAATCTATCACGCATATAATCATTTTGTTCCCATCTGCAAAACACAGTACTTAACGATTGTAACACCACTAAAGTATGTGTTTGCCTTGTCAGAGTTGTCTATAGTGCCATCATCATTATATGATCTGGTTGAAATATCCTGTTATGAGAGTGGTGTGCAAAGTGTGGATGTAGTATTTCATGTTGTGTTTCCAATGTGCAGGTATATTTTAAGAAACAGCTTTATAAACTATATGTAAACAGCTGTCAGGAATGCATGTAGCAGAAATTAGACATGTTTTCTCAGTATGTTATGTACATTACGCACTTAAATTGTCACACACAGACACGCACATTTTTGTGATCACATTTGAGTGTTCATATTTGTGAATAATTGCTGTCCACATTAGTACAAGTATTAGACAATCTGAATGTGTATTGCCAGTATAAAGATGTATGTAAAAAAAGCATTTTCGGTATTTATTTCTGTAGTGTAGTTGATATTTGGGAGCAAGTGCTAAAATACCAAGTTTCAAGTGCATGGATGCAGGTAACACATGACTATGTGTTCAGACATTAAAAGGTGCCTCCCCTTTAGTTGTGTTTTTACATGTACTTTAATGGGATGAAGACTAACTGGATAGTAAACATAAGTAATACATGCTAATAAGCACTTTCCATAGCGTGCCACTGAGCAGCTGGTTTGCACAATCAATGGCAAAGTCTTTGCATATGCAAGATACACATTTAAGGACTTGAACTTGAACTTTAGAAGTATTTATCCATACTGGCTATGTTAGACACAGCTAACAGATACTCTGGTGTTCATAAATAGTTCATATCAGAAAGATTGTATCATAAACTGTCTAACCTTTAAAAAGTACTTGTACTGCTTTTCACATTTGGACGTAGTTAAGTGATGAGCAAATGTGGGCTTCTGCTTCATTGATAAAATTATGAGATTTCTATTGATTTGCTTTCCTCCATGCAAACACACTAAGTGGAGAGGTGCACCAGTCACTACTTTGGATAGTACTGAGTGCAACAAACATACTTCTTGCTTAGCTTACTCTGTGGCAGCAGGTATAAGAGCACTGAAGTTTTTATTGTGAGCCCAGATGATACAGGGTTCAATTCCAGCTCTATGTAATAATTTTGAATATGTATTCATGATGTAATTAAATAATTACATGTGATAATTATTTGAAATGTGAGAGGGAATGACTACAGAGTACTCAAATGATTTATGTGAACAGTACACTTGTGGAGTTGCATATCAATACAGTCATCAGACTAAAAAGTATTTATTTAAATTAAATTTTTAATAGGAGTGCCTTTATTTTACTTTAACTGTGTGTTTGCTTAGTGCAATGGGTTTAAACAGCATTGCACGGTGGTAACCATGCCATGCCATTCGATGTGAAGAGCCATTCACCTTGCTTGGCATTGGTGCGGGATGCAAAATGGAGTGCAAACACAAGGGACAAACTGGGGATTTCTTATTTGTGTGTGGTGTGTGATTCTAATTTTTGACCACATAAAAGGTGCTAAAATGGGATAGATAGGAAAGTGGTGAAATGGGGGGGCAAGCAGGGGGAAGAACAAAGGGAAAGCAATATAAGGATGTGTAGGAGGGAGGTAGGAAAGAACCATAGCTATCCACTTCTTCAACAGAGTAAAATTAATATGTATTGAATATTGGCTGAATTTGGACTGTCGCCTCATCAAAGATGGAAGGCAACAATGCAGTCATGTTGTATAGCCAATTAGACAGAATTAAGCATGTCAACAAGACACATATGTAAAAGTGGAGAGCTATGTATGGGACAATAATTTTGGGGGGGACAGGAGCCCATTTATGATTTTTTATTTCAGTAAGAGAGGAATGTTGGGTAAGGGACATAGGTATTTCTGGGTCAGGTAAGTGAGGAAGTAGATGCAGATAAACAGAACAAACAAGACAAGAGACAGGGACAATGAGGGATACAACAGATTGGTGGACACTATAACTGGGAATAGGGAGGGGACATTGAATGACCTTGCCCGTTAAATGTGGGGACATTGAGAATCTAGTCCTCACCCTCAGAATTGTCATCACTGTTCCTCTCCTCAGCTTGCTGTTGGAGTGCTTGACATTTTTGTTTGCCCAGCATTCCAGTGAGCATCTTTTTCATCTAGCTGAGGCGTGCACCAATGGTGCTTTCCATGACCTCATGCAACATAGGCATTTCCTGGTGGGTGACCAATTCCCTAAATCTGCTAATACTTCTGGAGGGTACCACTGCACCAGGTGCTGGGGTAATGCTACCTATTGAGGAGGGCCCAGGTAGTGCATTGGCAGCAGGGGCAGTACTCCCAGGTTGAGTCCCAGATGTGCTGGGCATCGGTGCAGTAGCTGTTGGAGTGGGGTCAGGCTGAGCCATAGTGGTTGTCCTACCTCCATCTGCTGTAAAGCATTTTGTAGGTTGTCAGAAACTGATGACATCAAAACATTGTGACCACACATAAAAATAAAAAAGAGAGATCAGGGTTTGGGGTAAGAGAAAAAAAAGAGAGAGAATTAGCACCATCGTATGTGACATACAATAAATTAGTGCAATATAAATAATTTATTTCTACTTTTACATTTAAGTGTACTTTTTAACAACCAGAAACTATAATTGATGATTGCTCCAAGTAATCCTTACAGTTTGCATATACTGCACATATGCTTGATCAAATAATACACATTAATTAAACTGTCGGTTGTATGCCAATTTTGTTGAAATTATTATGTAACCTTTTTAAGTAATTTTACAATATATCTGTTATCTGTGGAATTTGAATCCACAACATCTGAATGCAGTATTACAACTGACTCCAACAGCTGGCGTGGACTACAGACTGAAGCATGAATGCTAGATTTTACAGTTAAGATATGCATGCTTAATTTGCTACTACTTTATAGAAGAACAATACTTTCGATAAAATAATACTTATTTTGTGCTGCATACATAGCCCTTGCATCCTTAAGTCTTAATAAATGATCATCATGGGCTTCCCTGTTCACTGCAATCTCCTGGTCGGCTGTAGAATAAAAGCAGAGAAAAACAGAAGAGCATTATGCATACCAGTCTTGCCTATATCCAGTTTTTTTTACCTATTTTAAATTATCTTTATCAATGTACTTACACAACTGTGAGATGTCAGAAGTCCTAAACTCATCCAGCCACTGGTTGAGTGCATACTGCTTGCATCTTTTGAGGTCATTAAGGGGTGCCTGCATTGCTATCCAGTGCAAGGAATGCCAGTTGCACTGGAGACAGCCTTGGCCAGACTATTCCAAGCCTCAGATTTCTACTGAGACCCAGTATAGACCCTCTGCAAAAACTTGCAGCTGTGGATCTGTACAAGTACTTCAATAAAGATTCTGGATTCCTCCACACCCCACCTTTGAGCCATAAATTGTACACCTTCCCTTCTAGCTCCAGACATGTCCACTCAGGTCAAACAGTCAAGAGTGCTGTCCCACTGATTTGTGTTACCACATTTAATGCTAGTGCGCAAACAACACAACAATGCCAACTGTGTTTACATGACATTAAGCGGAGAACAACAATGCCAAACAGAGAGGAAAGCAGTTTTTTTAAAATAGGAAGGTTAATTTGACAGTTGGCATTAGTTTATGGGTTGGTTGCTGTTGTAACTGTTATTTGATTCAGCTTTGCAGACATGTATGGGGACACATATTTTATGACCTGGCACATTTGTTATGTCACTTTTACACACTGATAAAATTAAATTGTAAAATGTAGGATTCAAATCTATTCAAAATAGACAAAACACAATGTTAAGTTGTCAATCTCGCCTTCATTCTTGCTGGATGGGTTCGGAGCCAATCCTCGGCTCTGACTCGGCCAATACTAAAGCTCGAGAGCTATTTCCACCGGCTCGAGGCTCCCCTATATCCCACAATGCTAGGCGGTAAATACCTAGATCTCGTTTGCCGCTTTAGCTACGAGGTGCTTGTTTCTACCGGCTGTGCAGGTTAGTGACTTTTTATAGTTCTAAAACTTCAAAACCCCTTATTTTTTTCTTAGAATAGTTTTCTTTACAGTTTATTAGTTAACTATCCCTAGTCTCCTTCGGGTTCCCCTAATTGTTTTTCCCGTTTATCCCCTGTTAATTTTCTTAGGCCTTCGGGCCCTCCTCCCTTCCCCTTAGCATACTTATTGTGGGAGTGGTTGGATTTTTTTCCCCTTTCTTAACAGGTGTGTCTGTGTTTCACAGTTTTTGTTCAGGATGTCTAAAGACTCTAAGGTCTCAGGCTTTAAGAAGTGTGACTCGTACTGTCAGAAAATGTCTCTGACAGACGGTCACACTTCTTGTGTATATTGCCTGGGACCTTTGCACCTGCAGGACTCTTGTTCTGTCTGCCATGCTTTCAGTCCAAGAGTCCTGCAGGAACGCAAAAATAAATTGATACTGAGAGGCTTATTAAAGTCTGAAGGCTCCCTGACCCAGACCGTGTCAGGAAAACCTTCCAAGCCTTCCAAGGCGTCGGCTCCAGCTTTGGAGCCGTCCGCTGGTGGCTCTAAGGCTTCTGCAACATCGACTCCATCTGGAGCCGATGTCTCTAAGACAAAAACGGTTACCTCGGCTCCGGCTGGAGCCGAGAGGCCTGAGACTCAGACGGCTCCGATAGTTTTGTCGGAGCCATCTACTAGAAAAAGGTCTAGATCCCCATCCATTGGCTCTATCCACTCGGCCCCGGGATCTCCACTATTATCAGAGAGGAGCCATAGGTCCCACTCCTCTCGGTCCTCCAGACTGTCTGACCATGATTTAGAGAGGGTGGTGAGCAGACTTCTCAAGTCCCAGGCACTAGCCCAAATACTGCATAGCCCTACCCAATGGTCAGTGGCTATACCCATCCCTTCCTCAGTTCCTCCTCTGATTCCCATGAGTTCGGAGCCGGAGCTTCTTGGAGCCATGACTGTCGGTGCGTCGGAGCTGATACTTCCACTTTCGGCTCCGATCTCCTCCTTGGAGGGATCTGGGCACCGGTCTTCCCTCGTCGGCTCCGAGGGGGCGAGTGGCATCGGACCCTTGTCTGAGCCCGTTCTCCCTCTCGGAGCCTCGGCGCTGGTGAGCTCAGCCCTGACATTGGCCTCGGAGATGTCCCTTTCGGTGCCGGGAGGAGTCCTCGTCTCTTTGGAGCAGGGATCTTCGGCCCCGCCTGATCGGGGCGCCTTCGAGGTCATGTGGAGCGTGCTAGACCCGGTGTCTGCTCCACGGTCGGCTCCCTCAGCTCCTCCCTCTACAGTGCCTGCGATGGTCTCTACCCACCCTCTCGTCCCAGACCATAGAGAGCCAACGTCTCAAGTTTCCCCACTGGGAATATCCTCCTCTTCCGAGGCTTCTCCTGATCCTTCAGGGGAACCCCCTCGGAAGAAACAATGCAAGAGGAAGCATATTGACTCCCCCGAGTCCATCACCTCGGATACCGACTTGGATGAGTCTGAAGGGTCCCCACGGTCCTCCTCTGAGGATGTCTCCTTTTCAGACATCCTTGAGATCCTTAAACAGAGGGGGAACTGGTCCACCCTTAACCCTTCAGAGGACGAGTCGGTCTACCTTGAGACTTTTGGCTCTTGCCCTTCCACCTCCTGGGTATCTCCTCCCTTTGACCCCCTCATGGAAGTGGTGGCAAGGAAGGCGTGGACAGCCCCTGATATGGTGGAACCTACCCCACGAAGGCAGTCCAAGTTTATTACAGCTCCTAAGGACAAAGAATTCTTATCCAAGGGCATCTCGGTTGATGCTATGGTGGTGGCCGCAGCCACTAAGAAGGAATTAGCTGATCCTTCGGTACCTATCCATCCTCCTAATAAGGAATCTAGGACTATGGATAGGTACTGTAAGCGGATGTTCTCCTCAGCGACCTTTGCTATGCGTTCGCTGAACTACTTGTGTCACTTCACCTGTCTTCAGAGAGATATGATCAAGGAAATGGGTGATGTTTTGCAGGATCCAACAACTGAGGGGTTTCGAGACAAAATGAACTCCCAGCTGGCAACCCTGAATTCAATCGTCAACTCCTCCATGCGGCTTCTTTCTTATGCAGCCAATGGGGTAAGTAGGGCCGCTGGCACAGGTGTAGCTTTACGACGTCACGCCTGGATGCGGCTTTGTAACTTTGCGGACCCTTTCAAGGCATCCTTCACCAATTCCCCTTTTGATGGTACAGCGTTGTTTGGACCTCAGGTGAAGGACACATTGACTAGGTGCGAACAGGATGGCAAGACTCGCTCTGCCATGGGAGTCCGGTTTTCTACCCCTTCCAGACCATATCCCAAGGGTCAGAAGGGGGGGGAAATGTGGTTCCGTAAATCACAGGGAGTCTCGCCTGATGCACGCAGTCAGTTCCCCTCTAGAGGCAGAGGTGGGAACAACAACAGACGCCACCCTAGGGGCAGGAGGGTCCGCAGAATCAAGGTAGCAGAGAGACTTTCTCTGACAAACCTTTTCAGCATCCCTGAGAAGCTGCCCGACTGTCCACCTTCGGAGGCAGTCGGGGGAAGATTATCACTGTATCCAGAAGCCTGGCTTTCCCTCACTCAAGACAAATGGGTACAATCGATCATATCCGAGGGTTACAAAATTCCCTTTGTCCACATCCCATCCCAACCAAAAGGGCCCCTTCCAGACATTCCACCCAGTCTAAGGGAACAAGCAGCACTAGAAATATCAAAGCTGCTGTCAAAAAGAGCTATCCAGCCAGTCCCGGCAGACCAGCAAGGATCCGGAATCTACTCCAAATTCTTTTTGGTTCCAAAAAAAACAGGGGACTGGAGACCGATATTGGATCTCAGCAGACTAAACAAGTCTGTAAACAAAACAAAATTCCGGATGGTCATGCTTCAGTCCATTCTGCCCTTCTTGGGTCAGGACAATTGGATGTGCTCAATAGACCTTCAGGATGCGTACTATCATATCAAGATGCACAGATGGTCCAGAAGGTTCCTCTGCTTCCGGCTGGGAGCCAGTCACTATCAGTTCAGGGCCCTGCCCTTTGGTCTCACTACAGCCCCCCGAGTGTTCACCAAATGCATGGCAGTGGTCACGGCTCACCTGAGACGACAAGGATTCCAGGTGTTTCCATATTTGGACGACTGGCTCTTTACCGCTACCACCAGGCATCAACTTCTCATATCCAGAGACTACACCATTCATATTTGTCAAGCTCTAGGCATTTCCATAAATTTTGAAAAATCTGCCTTGTTGCCTTGTCAGGCTATTACCTTTATAGGCACCACCTTAGACACGATTCATCTTTCCCCGAAGCTAACAGAGCAAAGAGTATCAGATATCCGCAAACATGTTCACATTCTTCTTCAGTGCGACAGGATCAAAGCCAGGTTTGTCTTGAAGGTTTTAGGTCTCATGGCAGCTGCCATTACACTTCTTCCCCTAGCCCGCTTTCACATGCGGATCCTCCAGTGGATGCTGTTTTCTCAGTGGTCCTTCCAACAGCTCCCAATGTCTCACAGTATTCTGCTGACCCAATCATGCAAGAAGCATCTATCTTGGTGGATGACCTCCCCTCAAGTTCTTCAGGGCAGATCCTTCGTTACCCCCCCCAGTTGCCACGGTGACAACGGACGCCTCCCTGATTGGGTGGGAGGGGGCATTGTCAGGGCAGGACGGTCCAGGGCACATGGCAACCTTTCGAAAGCCATCTGCACATAAATGTCCTGGAGATGAGAGCAGTACTTTTAGCGTTGCAAGCCCTTCAGCACTCTCTTCCCACCGGGACTTTTGCAATTCACACAGACAATATGTCTGTAGTATGGTACATCAACAAACAGGGCGGAACCAGGTCTTATCCCTTATGTCGAGAGGCACTCAGACTTTGGCAGTGGGCGATCTCATCTCAGTGGTTTCTGATAGCAACGCACATCCCCGGGAAGTCCAACGTGATAGCGGACAAGTTGAGCAGGGCCATACTCATGCCACATGAGTGGTGTCTCAAACAGTCAGTGCTGTAAGAAATTTTTCAGAGATGGGGCCGACCTTGCTGTGATCTTTTTGCTACTCCCCAAAACAGCAAGTGTCACGATTTCTTCACCCTCTTTCCCCTACCAGGTCAACCCGCCAGAGACGCTCTAGTCCACGATTGGCCCCGGGGACTTCTGTATGCCTTTCCCCCCTTTCCACTGATCTCTCAAGTAATTCAGAAAGCTACTGCATTGAGAGTCGACATGATCCTCATTGCCCCTTACTGGCCTCGTCAGATATGGTTTCCGTTCCTTCACCGTTTTCTGTTGGAGCAGCCTTGGCATCTGGATCCACTGCCAGATCTTTTGACCCATCAATCGGGTCAGCTGCACCACTCCCTCCTATCTCTCAACCTCACAGCTTGGTTGCTCTGCTTTCTACCCTAGCCAGGCTTCCTTTAATTTCCCATTCGGTCTGTAACATCCTTATAGCCTCGCACAAGTCTTCTACAAGAAGGATTTACAATAGCAAGTGGAAACGTTTTTCCTTCTGGGCAGCAACTAATAACATAGACCCTTTCACTGCACCTATCCAGTCTATACTAGACTTCCTGGCAGAACTTTTTCACTCAGGTTCTTCTTCATCTACCATTAGAGTACAATTGGCAGCTATATCTAATTTCCATGTAGGCTTTTCAGACTCCGGCATCATGTCTCATAAACTTTGCAAAGCCTTTCTAAAAAGTATCTTTTTGCTCAAGCCCCCAATTAGAGACCCCCCACCTCAGTGGGACTTAAATTTGATCCCCCCCCCTTCAAACCAGCCGCTTCCTGCTCTCTGAAATTGCTTTCATGGAAAACCCTTTTTCTAGTAGCCATAACATCAGCTAGATGGGTATCTGAACTTCATGCTCTTTGCAGTTGTCCTCCATACTTAGTTTTCCACAAAGACAGAGTGTCCCTTCGGACCAACCCTTCCTTTTTACCCAAGGTTTCTTCTGAGGCGAATCTGAATCAGACAATCGACCTTCCAGTTTTCTTCCCTAATTATTCCAACAAGGCAGAACAAAAGTTACATTTCCTAGATGTTCATCGCCAGCTTCGTTATTATTTGGATAGGACTAAACAGTTTAGGAAGTCTAACCAGCTATTCCTATCTTATGCGGAAGGGAAGATGAGCCTTCCAGTTTCCAAAGTGTCCCTTTCGAGATGGCTGGCCTCTGTAATTTCCTTCATTTATGAACTCAGACACCAAAAGCTACTATCACGACCTAGAGCTCATTCAACCAGGGCGTTAGCTATGTCAGTAGCCTTTCAAGACAGACTGCCCATAGATTCCATCTGTCAAGCAGCTTCATGGGCTTCTCCTCATACCTTTATCTCACATTATAAATTGGATATGGCCTCCAGAAACCAGGCTAACTTTGATTCCAACATACTCAAGAGTCTGTTCCGATGAGCAACCCAGGATAAGGGTGCTAGGGACGCGGTCCCATCCAGCAAGAATGAAGGTGAGATTGACAACTTAACATTGAGAAGTTATGTACCTACCATAATGTTCCATTTTAGTTGTCTTCTTCTCGCCTTCTTTCTTGCACCCCACCCTCCATCCCCCTAGCCTGGACAGACTGAGAGGATCCTTGGGATCTTTTATCTTCCACAGCGTCAACCACCTCTATTGCCCCTGTTTGATAGTTCTACAGGTAGTCTTTCTATAGAGGTGGATTTCCCTTTTCTCTGTCTCTAGGAGACCAGCACTGCTATTATTTCAGCTATCAAACGAGATCTGGGTATTTACCACCTAGCATTGTGGGATATAGGGGAGCCTCGAGCCAGTGGAAATAGCTCTCGAGCTTTAGTATTGGCCGAGTCAGTGCCGAGGATTGGCTCCGAATCCATCCAGCAAGAAAGAAGGCGAGAAGAAGACAACTAACATGGAACGTTATGGTAGGTACATAACTTCTCATTCTTCTACATAGGTGATTTTTTCATTCTTGCCACAGAAGTAGTGCTTGTCAGACATGCCCATTAACTATATATAAATACACATGAGAGAATGAGGGTATAACTATGTATATGCGTGACCTGCAAGGTCCTGGTTTATACATTCATGTGATGAGTGTCATTGAAGTCTGAAGTCCACCCAAGGGAAGAAAAGACAATTATAATTACAGAAACAATTGTCAGTATACCCTCAATCGCACATTAATTCATATGAGCTCCAGTGCTATACATACTTATTGCTATTTATAGTTATGTTTACATTGTTTTATATTTTATAAAATTGAGTTGACAGGCATTGCTAAAATTGGGTGTGTACTACATTAGAACTCTGGCTCACCTGTATTGTGGGCATTAACTTATATAAGTCACCACAGGCTGAGAGTGCTCATTGTAAATGAGACATTGTTTGTCAGACCTGCTCATTAGTTATATATATACATTAAAGAGTTGAGTGTGTAACCATGTATGTGTGTGACATGAACATTCAGAAAATAAATGTATAATTGTAGAACCATAATTGTACTGATACCCACAGATACACATGTAATATATATCTTATATCCTGCATATGCTCAATGCACATGCTGTAGATAGTTATTCCTATGGGTAAGTGTTTTTCCTACTGTTAATTTTTATATAAAGTGAAACATTAGTAAGAAATGTTTGCCTTTAGCTGGATTAGAAGTCAGGCTCACCTGTACTGTAACCCTTAACTTACAACTGCTGCCACAGGAACAACTAGGCAGAAGCAGTATATTTTCACATTCATTACTCTATATGTGTGCTGACTGCCTCACAACACTGCTTAGCGTGTTTGCACGGTGGCAAATTTCACATGATGTAATGTATCCATTTTGAAAATGTCTACTCTCTGCTTCCTGTCTGCAGGTGTTCTCGATCTGCAGGTGTTGTGGGAGCTTTCTAACTGCCTCACAATGCTACTTAGTGGGTTTGCATGAAAGATGCAACAATGTATCCATTGTGGAATTGATTACTGACTGCTTCCTGTCTGCAGGTGTTCCGGACCTGCAGATGTTGCTGACCATTGCTCAATGCTGCTTAGCAGGATGGTCAGCAAAAGAGGTCGGCTTCTTGTGTGGACCATTAAATCATGTTTGCATAAAGGTAAGTGACAAGGAAATGTGACAGACAAAGTTAATCTTGTATTATCTTTCTAAGAAGTGTTTGTTAGGTTTCATCTTTAAAAGATAAATGTGGGACTTGAACCATGATTTACAGATAGAATATATTGCGTGGTTCATCGTGTTACCAGGTGTGCTACACACACACGTGATTCACAGCTCTAATTTTACTTAACATTAAATTTTACTGCATTTATCCATTTCGCTGTGTTTGTGTTAAGCCATGCACCATACAAACATTAATATTATAAAAGAAAAGTAAAATAAAAAACATATTCTGGGTTTGAACTGTCAGACTACTGAACATACAAAACACAGCGAGGGTGTCTTATCTCTCTTTGCTGTAGAAAATTCTTTGCAGCAGGTATGAAAATATTTGTGCATATAAGCAAGTCCCATTTCCACCACAATATTATAAAGACATATAACACTTGTACACTCTCACTTGTTTGTACATGTGTTGCTTACATATTTAGTGCAGTGAATGATCACACAACCATTTATGCGAATCGTTTGTACCAGTGCAACTCTGCCTTCACTTTATATTGTGTTCATTCTTCTCTTGTGTGCTGTACTCACTCATGCAGTCTACAGGGCATTTTGTATCATTGTCCTTAAATGTATAACAATACTACATGACAATAACTTGCATGTTTCATTAAAGGAAGTATAGTTTACCCATTAGTCCTCTGAAGAAATATGTGCTGTTCACTTCCATTTCAAAGCTTGCTACAATTACTTCTACACTTTGTAAGTGTATCCTAGCTGACACACCTAGTGCAGGTAGGGAGTTCAAATTGTTGTGTATTCTTTCTCCCTCCCACTAATCATTCAAGTTGCAATCCATTAGCAGCAAACAGTGAGGTAGTGCTTACACTATGTTTACATCAGCAACACAAATCCAAAAGTTTGGAATTCAGCAATTCTAATAAGTTCACATCTCACTTGCATCTTCACTGTGCTCAGAGACATGAATCTACACTATAACAAGGTAATCATTTAGCTGGGGAAATTGAAGGTGAGAAGACCTGTATATTTGTAGAAGACAGAGAATTGATATTCCTTTAGATTTACCTGCAAAGAAGGCTTCTGATGTTGCTAAGGTATTCTTGCATTTTTTGGGTAAATGCTAGATTTGTTCATATGTTACAAAGAAAACTGTTATATATATGGATTATGGGATTAAGCTGTTATCTGTATTCACTTCTTATGCTTCCTTTTTTGGCATAGTCATTTTTGCCATGCATTTACTTTCACAGACAGATAGCCTTAATAACAGTCATTATAAGTTTCAGTCTTATTCCATGGGAATGTAAAGTATTATATTGTTAATGACACAGGGGTGTTATGCTTCTAAGATGCCCATAGACACTGCCAGGGGAGTGCTGGTCGCAGTGAGAGGTGCCTAACAACTGTATACAATTGATTTTTGTCTTGTAAATGTGTACACATTTTGTGAAAATTGTGTGGAAAGCATTTATAACAAGTGAATTATATGCTATTCCTTGGATTGTTCAAACTGTCATTTTCCTGTTGTTTTGTGGGTGGGGGAGCCAAGTGTACTATTTGTGTTTCCACATCAAAAATTGGGTTTCAAGAGTTTTGCTCTTGTAATTGTGTAGTCATTCTGGTATTTATGTGGTATGCAATACAGAACTCCTTTGGTAATCCTTGTTTTGGACTACACATTGGTTTGTGCATGAGTGTGATATGTTACAAAGACAACAACCTCATATTACACATATTATACTTAGTTACATTAACAAGTAATAGTATGCATAGGATGCAGATTTTACCCCCTTAGGTGGTGAGCATGTGTTATATTCATTGCCTCTTGGACAGGGTGAGGGTGTACTGTGTACAACTACGTCTACCTACACCCACACCAGCTGGTGGTTCCTCCTCTGATTCCTCGCCTGCGTGTGGCTGTGGTAACCTTGCTAGGGTAGAAATCCCGCATAGATGCAGCTCTGTCCTTGGGTGTGTGGGGAAACTGTATATAATCACTGGTGTGTTGTAGCACAGCATTCAGGAATTGATGTAGGATCCTGGATGCTGATGCCTGTGATATCCCCAGCACTTGCCCTGTTGACCTTTGAAAGGTTCCTGTAGCTAATATTCTAAGCGCTACACATATCTTAGTCTCTACAGGTATTGGTTCACCTTGGTTTGCCCTTGTTCTCAGTTGTGGATGACAGAGGTTGCAGAATCCCTGCAGTGTGTCTGTATCCACCATGCAGCACACTAAAATTTCCACATTATGCAGAAGATGGTGAGTTAAAAGGGGTCTACATACCCTGTTCTTTATTGTCTAAGGTCTATTGCAGCAGCAACAGCATAGACTTGTGCCTGTTACATGTACACATGTATAAGAGCAACTGCAACTCTTAACATTGTTTCCATGTAGAGTACTTTCCATGACTGTATTACAGTAGGTTTTGGAATTCCCAGGGAAAACCTACACTGAGTCTACATGAATGCTTTATAGCTTGCTGAATAGCTCCTCCATCTGGGACTGGTTGATTAGCATACAATTTGGCTACTTATGCTGTAATGTGCATGCCACTATGTTTACCATATTTGCGTGGCTCTACATGGCGTGTAGACCTGCTTACTGAATACAAAACAGTGCATTATTGTGTGCATGCCATGGCAGTTTTAGTGGAATGTCTAGGCTTTATTGAATCTGCACCACAATCTAAACAAGTATGGGTCTAAGACAGACCAATGTGGGACACCCTGACTGCAAGCAAGAATTTCACCTGTCCAATTGCTGTATGATATTTGCCTTGTCCTATTTGTAAGCCACACAGCTATCCATCTTATCAAGTGAACATCCATACCTAGTTATTCTAATTTATTTATCATTTTTTTGTGTGGAAGACCCTGTCAAATGCTGAAGTTAAACACTTTTTCATTCATAGCTGTTATTATATTGTTATAGAACATCATGTTACATGTGGTAATAGTTTCCTTTTCAACATATGCATGCTGATATATGGTTTCAAGTCTCAATCTTTCCAATTCTGAAAATAACGTATCCAATATTACCTTCTACATTATTTTTCCACAACATAAAAGTAGACTTAAGACTTGTGCATGTGTTAAGATCAGGGAAGAGACTTTTACAAGCAGGATTTTTGCCAGGTCAACAATTTAACAGTTCACAGATAACAACATTTGATGCATCTCTGAAGGTTGATAATGCTAGGAGCATTAATAATAAAGTTTTTTTTTATTGGAAGATTTGCTACATTCCCACAAGATTGATGCTGTTATTGTTTGTGAAACATTTAAATAACAATGGCTGGAAACTAGTTCCATCAGGGTATGAATGTTTTTACTGTAACAAACATTCTAAAAAAATCATGTGGAAGTATTATGATAGGGATTAAAGATAGTTATGAGACCTGTGATTATTACACGTTGAGTGATAACACCAATACTATAGATTGCATAACTGTGGCAATCAAGAAAACCCTGGTGCATGTAACAATTGTTAGAGTTTATAGACCACCAAAGTCGAGTGCTGATGACCTAGAGGAATTCATACATTTCTTGCATGAAACACAGGAGGGAAGAATAATAGTGGCTGGAGTCTTAAATTTACTAGAAACAGACTGAAATAACATTGATACAACATTAGTAAGGAAATTATTCAAAACTGTATGTCCAGGAACAACAATTGGTTCAGATTGTAAAAAAAAAAAACTACCAGGGAACGGAACATACTAGACATTGTTTATGTTCCTAACAAAATTATTGTTACTTCACATCAAGTTTTACCACCACTGATGTGCAGATAATTGTTTGTAAGTGTATTACACAGCTCACACCCTGTAGATGTTATTACAGTGTAATGGATTAGAAACTGGCATGTAAATGTTGCATGGATATACAAACACAAGAGGGAGAGAGTTATATTTGCATCGCTCTTGCTTCCTAAGCAAGTTAAAAGTGGACTAAATTTGCAAATTATGGAATGGAATCACCAGTACAGTGGAACATAATAATTAGTGTACATTTGGATTAGCCCATGTGTCTATAGCACTTATATTTATTTCCTTTGAATAGATGGTCTCAGTGAGTTTTCCTGAAAGTCAGTAGTTGGTCTATATTCCTAATATACTCTGGAAGATTGTTCTAAACAGATGGACCTATTTTCAAGCTCCTTCACACACATACCACATGTGAATGAGAGCTCATATAACTGAATACCATTATTAATTCTAACAATATAGGACTGTTTTTTTAAACTGCTTCCTATTGAAGACTGGTTGACAGTAGCCATCATTCAATGTTTGTAGATGAGTGAATTGAGCAATAAAGTAGCTCTAGTTGTAACAGCCAATTATTTGAGTTGGGGATAGCAGAATGATATTCCTGCAGTTACCTAACTGTATGATTCAAGGTATTTTTTCTAAGCTGATTGAATGAGCACAGTATTATGTGTAGAGAAAAGTGCAGTTAAAGGAAGGCAATGCTCCAGTCTGGGGAGGAGTACATTTATGCAATGGCTCACCTAGTCTCAGTGGTCAACAGGATAGATAAATTGTATGAGACTTTAAGCTGTACTAATACTTTGCTGACCTGAGTTTCTGTGTGGTGGTGGAATGATAGGATTTGGTCAAAGATTAATCTTAGCTATCTTTGTTTACTACTGATAGCAAGAGAGATACACACAGGGTCTGCACTGCTGACATTAGAAGTGCTATTTTGCTTTCTTTTTTTTTTCACAAATTTTTTTTATTGTTCAAATACAGTTGAATAAATTCCATAGTATTTGTATATAACATCGTAAATAACACTATAACAGAGCTCAATATATACTATTATTTTATAGGTATAACAATTCAGTCATTAGAGTGTATCTGTTCAGTTATTGTAAAGTGTCACTCAATAATAAGACTTTTTATTTCCATGGATTGTTAATACATGGCTTAGGATGAATCCTTAATTCTTTAATTTTAATTTCCAACAATGCTGTGGTCTTCTGTAAGCTGTAGAAGTTTTCCAAAGTTGGTATTGTGTTTGTATTCCATCTTGTTATGCACTTCCTTGAGATTGCAAGTATTGTCCATTCTAGATACATATTTGACTCATTCAAATGAGGACCTTCATATACATTTAATAATACTAGAGCTTTAGATAAGTTAAATGATTCATTAAATAAAGCTTGTAAAAAGTTTTGTAAGAAGTTTTTAATAACATTAAAATGGCTTAATTTTAACACAGTTGAATAAAATGTGATTCCAATCTGCATTATGTATTTGCTCACACCTCCAACATATTCCCTTTGTGAAAGAGTTAATTTTTAGTAATTCTATTTGGAGTTAAGAATGCTCTGTGCAAGCATTTCCAATTAAAAACTTTCCAGTATTGTGTAAAGGATGTATGTTTTATTGATAATAAAATATTTGATTTAATTTCTTCAGTTAGCTGCAATGAGTGTTATTTTGTTATATAATTCTAATATGAGGATTTGGGTGTTGTTTTATAATTTATCAATATCTTGTAAAATTTCTAAATACTATTTCCCATGTCATAATCATTATATATGATTTCATATAGGTATTTCGTAAGTTTAGGTATTTCTTTAAATGAAGAATTACTAATTATTCTGCATAAATCTTGCAAGTACATCAGAATGCTTTGCATAGTTAACTAATCTTGTTGTGGAATTTTGTATGTTGTTTCTATTGTTTGGATATCCAGAATGTTTAGTTCTTTGATACATTGAAACCAACAAACAAATCCTTTCTGTTCCCAGGAATTAATTAGTTCTCTGTATATTTTATGTGGATAGCTCTTTGTAACTATGAATGGTGTTAAAAGATGAAACAAGATTTTTAAATCTATATTTGGATTAATAATTTTCCTAAATGAGTCAATGTAATAACTAATCATATGAGTTTTAGTGGGCTTAGTTGTTATATTGCATACTAATACATAATATGTGCCATGGCAAATTGTTTTTATTTGTCATTTGATTTTTTTTGTAAATCAAATTCATTTATTGATATTACAATTAGTAATTCTTTCCAATTTGCAGAATAATTTGAACTTATCCAATCTGAGATTGTTTTAGATATTGATGCTTTTATATATGTTTCTATATCAGGAAAGTTTAATCATCCCTGTTTCCATGGTCTGATAAGATGTATTAAAGCTATTCTGTTTCTTTTGGAAAACCACAAAAATTGTATTAGGCATCAGTTTATTTCTTTGAGTATATTCCTTTGTGGTAACAGTTATATTGCCAAAGCTATATATATAATCTTGGGTAGTAAAACCATTTTTATTAAATGTAGTCTATCTTCAAATGTTAATATTATTTAGTTCCACTTTTCCACAGAGATTTTAATTGTATTGATGATATTATTGTAGTTTTTGAGAATAATCCATTATTATCCTTGCATAACTCAATTCCTAGATATTTTAAGGTAGATTCTTGTTTCCCTATAATGTAATTCCCCATTATCTGCGATTCTTTTTTTTATTTAAAAATAAAAATTTTGTCCTGAAGTCCTGTAAAATGTGTCAATTAAAATATCTAATTCTTCTAATGTCTCTTTTGTATTGGATAATGTTAATAATATGTCATCAGCAAAGAGCATTACTTTAGAATCGTATTGTTCATAAACATCTACTCCTTTGATTTTTGTATTGTTACATATTGAATCTGCCAATATTTCAATAGCCAAAGCAAATAGAATTGGTGACATGGGACATCCTTCTTTAGTACCCTTTGTTATATGTATAGATTCAGAGGTGAAAGGACCTAGCTTAACATATGCTAAATTATTTGTGTATGTATATATATATATATATATATATATATATATATATATCAATATATATATATATATATATATATATATATATATATATATATATATATATATATATATATATATATATATATATATATATATATATTCTTTAGTAGATGAACAAAGGAAGGAGGAAATTCAAATAACACTGGAATTTTGAATAAATAGTCCCAATTTAAGGAATCAAAGGCTTTCTCTATATCTAAGCCAATTATGAGTGTTTCTTTATTTTCTTTATTAACATAATCTATAAGAGAAATTATCCCTTTAATATTGTCATGTGTCTATGATATATGAATCCAGTTTGATCATTTTTTATTGTTTTTGGATAGTGGTATTTTCAGTCTGTTAGTTAATATTGTCATAAATATCTTATAGTCATTATTTAATAATGATATAGGTCTATATGAGGTGCAGTGGGGATTTGTTTTCCTTTAGGATTGGTGTGATTAAGGAATATCTCCAAGAGGGTGGTATTAATGCTTGTAACTGAATTTCTAATAAGAGTTTTATGGAAGAGGGATAGTATCTTTGAAGGAAAAAGTTTATATATTTCCATAATTATGCCATCTATACCTGGAGGTTTATTATTTTTACCCTCTTTTATTGTATCTGTAATTTCTTTATAGGATATGGGTGCTTGCAGATCTAGTTTTAATTTTTCTGGTATTTTTTTTATATTAGAACATTTTTCATCTAGATTTAATTGATCGATATGTATATTTTCTTTTTGGAAATGTTCCATATAGTGATTTCTATAGGCATCAAGAATGTCACCTATATCCAAGACATTTTTCCCTTTCTTTTCATGGAAGATAGTTTTAATGTTATTAGCTTTTGATTGTATTTTGATTCTTGTGGATAATTTATGTAGATATTTGAGAGAAGTGGCCAAGATATTAATTTTTATTTTTTCTAAAGCTAAAGTAGTTTTATGTGTTAGAATTTTGTTGTATTTATTGTTTAATACTTCTACTTTCTTTTTCATCTCCAAATGATTTTGATTTTTTTCAGCTTTCACTGACAAAAGTTTGGATTGTAGATCTAATAATTCAGAATCCCATTCTCTGATATTTTTTATACCAAATTAGGGTTTTACCATATATGTAAGCTTTTAATGAGCCCCATACCATTATTTTATTTATCTTTGTGGTGTAATTAATGTCTAAGAAGAACTGTAATTCAGATAATAACCAGGGTTTGAACTCTTTAATTTTAGTTATGTATGCTGGAATTCTGGAGTTAAAGATTAATGGTTTGTACCCATTTTGAAGTTTTAATATCAACGAACTGCAGTCTGAAAAGGGGCAGGGAGCAACTCTAAAATTAATGATTTTAGAGTGTAAGTCATAGGCAGCAAATATTTTATCTATTCTAGTTTGGGTACCAAATCTGTGATCTTGATGGGAAAACAACAAATATTTATCTTCTTTAAATTTGAAAGTATCTACAAGATGAAATGATTCTACCCACTTTTTTAAAGCTTTTGATACAGAAGATGTACGCAGCAGTCTTTTAATTGTAGTTTCAGAAATATCGAATATACAGTTAAAATCTCCCCCTAATATTAAGTTGCCTTTATAATTATTGGAAATGAAATCCAAGTGTTTTTAACAGTTCCTGATCCATTGCCTGGGAACCAGTATGGATTGGCTAGGGTCCATATTCTGTTATTATATTTAACTATTACTAATGCCATCAGGCCTTCTTTATCTTCATACTTATAAATGATTTCTCTGTTAATCACATTTGTTTTCCATAAATTTGTTACCCCTTTTGTCTTTGTCTTATAAGTGGATTGTGCCAATATCATATATTCCTTAGGATTCCATTTGTAATTGTCATTTGTTTTGAAATGAGTTTCTTGAAGGAAGATACTTTGGGATTTGTTCATTTTTAAATATTTCAGTAGATATGATCTCTTGCTAGGATTGTTTAAGCCATTGGTATTTAAAGATAATAAAGTTAACTCTATCTTAGGTTATTTAGACTATGTATTTTTGTTTTATTGTGACTATTAAACATTTTCCTCTGATAACTATAAAGTATATTGTTGGGCTTTTAAAGGAAATTATCAGTTTTATACTTAGTGTTTACCAACAAAGTAATGTTTTGGTCAGGCATACTAAAAATGTTTTTGTGAAATAACAAATTTAAATTAATAAATGTTAACAAAACTAAGATCCGCACTAGCCATGGAATGCAAATCATTCCTAATCTGATGGATAAACCTAAGTCCATCAGATTATCACTCATACCTCGACAATCCAGAACATCTGAGCTCCATAAATTGAATTATCATATGGAAAATATTTGTAACAGGAATAAACAATATTTATATTATTTTGAACAGATACAGTACTATTGTAGATTAGAAAAAAATTCTAATACAATATAAATGTCGACTTATTGTATAAGCAATTAATATTTACATGAAAGATAGATAGCAAGCAATTCAGTCATAGTAAAGTAGGATGTATCATATATAAAACCTCAGTAAAATATTATAGCACACAGTTATTTAACATATTCACCCTTATTGATGAAGTCTTTCAAAACTTATTACTTAATATAAATAGATGGTAATAATATTTATACCTAATGTTTATAATACAATGTATTTTACTGGATATGTCAGAAGTTATATTTCATTGTTTGCCAGCATTTAAGTAATCACATTGTTTGTTGCTAACTTACTTAAAGCAGCGTTTGTTTTATGTAAACATTGATGAAAGTTAGTGCATTTTAATTATCAGTGCATCCCTCTTCCCCCATTTCCTACACATAAGGATTTATGGTACTTACGTGTTATTGCAACCAGATTTTCATGGCAAAAGCGGTTGATTGCTGATCAGGAAATATGGTTGTGAAAGGGGATGAAATGCAAAATAGTGTGTTTTCTTTACCAGAAGAGATCCTTTTCCACAGTGCTAGCAAAACAAACTACAAAACATACTGTTGTTGTTTCTTCATGTTCTTTACTGGTAGCATGTCGCTTCTTGCAAGGCTGCCCAGTGAACCTTCCATTTTTGTGTCAGCCAATACTGTCAAATAATGGTCATACATAGTTTTGGGAATCACAGCTGTGTCACTTCTGTCCTAGGACTGCTATAAGACAGTATATAGTAATTGCTGAAAATTCCCAATCCACATACTAAAACATTTTGCTTTACCAAAATGTTATTTCCTGTGTCTGTATTTTGCTTCTGTGAAGGATTCCTTCATCACTCTGCAAACACTGCATTCATCAGCAAGGCAGCATCTATGACAGTTAAAGTGTGAGTGATTATTGTCAATTTAATACTATTTGTTCAAAATGTGATTGTTACATTCTGTGACATTCCTAGTTCAGGCTTCTATTGTTTCCCTTGAACAACTTTGTCAGTTTGATGTCACGTATAAAGCATTAGTTACCTTGGTAACAGCTTAAGTATTATGTATGGTCAAGATGTGTTACAAAAACCACAATTCAAGTTAAAGCAATTATATGACTTGTTATGCACATTTACTTATATGAGAAAATGTTCATGCTTCCCCTTGATATTCAATATAGTGTATGTCATTTATGACAAGTTAAAACAGTAGTGTTATTATACTCAAGCCCATGTTATTAAACTGAGTAGCTATTGTCAATTTAATACTATTTGTTCATAATATGATTGTTGCATTCTGTGACATTTCAAGTTCAGGTTTCTATTGTTTCTCTTGAATAACTTTGTCAGTTTGATGTCAAGTATAAAACCTTAGTTACCTTGGTAACCACTTAAGTATCATATGTGGTCAAGATGGGTTACAAAAACTACAATTTAAGTTAAAGCAATTACATGACTTGTTATGCATATTTACTTATATAAGAAAATCATCATGCTTCTCCTTGATGTTCAATGTAGTCTGTCATTAATGAAATGTTAAGACAGTAGTGTTATTATACACAAGCCCATGTTATTAAATCCTGTCTTTAATAACTCAATTCAGCAGACTGATTCATCTTATATGACGATTATATATTTTATGTCTAGATTTACTAAAATCATACATTACATAACTATTTTGTGTGTGTGTGTGTGTGTGTGTGTGTGTGTGTGTGTGTGTTTTTGGCTGTTGCTTAGTTATTTGAGAGACTACAAGCTGCAATGTTTATTCTTATCATTAGCTCTTTCCAAGCATGTTTATACAGTCCATAGACTTTAAATTATGAGACCCTTCTAGTTTCTTATTTGTTATAAGTATATTTACATCCTTACATACACATGCCAGAATACCATTCACTAGTTCATGTGGTATGTTTCAAGGCTGTTCTTAAAATATCCAAACCAATATTTGTCCTGTTCAATTTTACCAGCCTGTTCCATGCAGTGGCCACTGTGCCAGTGAACCACTCAACACAATTTCCATTCCCACAGATATTTCCATGAAGGAAATCTGATGAATCTCTAGCACTTCCTGGCAACCCCAAACACCCCTAGAATCAGCTATCCCCATATGCCCAACATGTCCAAACAAGCTCACCTCCCAGACCACTGTAAAGGGTACTGCACAAGTCCAAGTGCTCTTAGTCTTTCACAACTTAGATTTCCACTCTTATGTAAGTCCTTAATGTGTTCGGACCAAAATACATTTTAAATATAAAATTGCGGTTATTATTTTATTTATTTATTTATTTTTTATCAAGAATCAACTTAATGAGCTATATGAAGTGTTGGGAGACCATCAGTATGTATACATGTTTAAAACAGCTCTTTTATTTTATATATATATATATATATATATATATATATATATATATATATATATATATATATATATATATATTTTTTTTTTTAAACCAAAAACGTCATTGCCGAGAATCATCTCGGAGGCTCCTCAGAGCCGTTAAGCATTATTGTCACTCTGTCTCCATAGCAACCTGGGACCATCTGTTTCTGTTAGTGTGTCTGTGTACTGCATACCAGAGGCTCGCGATGCAGCTGAAGCAAACTGCAACTTCAAGCCTAAATTCCCTCTTTTTCAGTGAAAACCTCCCAACTAGCCACCACAACAAGAGACAACACACTCCTCCAGCCCTCCCACCGCTCACTTATCAGATGTACAAACAAACCATTCTCTGCCAAAATATCCCAAATCACAGTTCTATCCACCCCCTTTCCCTTGATCCAGGCTAAAACACCAAATGTCTCTTCCTAATAGAGAAGCATCAGTAAACCTCAATCACAAGCCACAACCCACAGCTTCCCGGAGATGAATACTGCAACATATAACATCTGCCAGACACAGCTTCATCCACATACACCATGTCAGGCTTAATCAAACAGCACTCAAAGCTATGATACCTGCTATAATTGATATTAATTATGTTTAGACAGAATAATAATGACATTTGTGCTAGCTGCCAGACATGATTGCATCCACGCACACCATATCAGTATTGATTAAACAGCACTCATAGCTGTGATAACTGCCATAACTGAAATTAACTATATTTAGACAGAATAATGATGACATTTGTACTAAGAGCTTGCTACTATTATTTAACTAGGATATACATGACATTTCTAAATCACACTTTAACTGAAGAAGGCATTAGTCCCCATGACAGCACTTTTTTTTCAAAATACTCTACTGTTACTGCTATTATATATTATGTTAATTTGTTACATTTGCATCTGAACTCTGATGAATAGTACCTTGTTGAATTAGTTAATTAATTACTTAAATTATTATAAGTAAAATCAATGAAAAATTAACAAAAGTACTCATTGAGTTCAAGTAGGGGAATAGAAACTTCTATGTTTGTATTATATGTTGCTTTGTTTGGCTTATATATAATGTAAATAGTAACCCATCTTGACCTACCTTTGTTTGTGTAGAATTATTGGACTCTTTGAACATTCTGAATAAATCATTACTGTTTCTCAGTTGTCTACTAATCCCTCCTTTTTTTAAATAGAGACAGACAGATGACAAGTGATGTACCATATCAGTTGATACTTTGAGAGATGTAGTTGTAAGAGTTATTTTTTGGGGCAGCTATCTTGGAATCAGTTTTTTGTTTCTTCTTTCTAGCATCAGTCCAAGGATTTGTTTCTTTTATTCTTTTAAGAGTAAGGGCCATCCATTCCATTTCTTCTGGGATAGACAGTATGTTGTTGTTTTTGATGAATATAGTAGCTTCTTCTAAGTCATTAAAGGTTCTCATCTCATTGGCAAAAAGTATTTTTATCTTAGCTGGAAAGGCCAGCTGTGGTTTAATGTTGTTTTGTTTCAACAGTTTTATTATTGGCCAGACTTTTTTCCTTTGTTTTAGTATTCTGGAAGAATAATCATTGTCAAACCTTATCAGGCTTTGATTGTATTTTAAGGGTGATTTTCTCCAAGCAGATTTTAATATTAGTTCCTTGTCCAGAAATTAAAGAAATGTTATAACTATGGATCTAGGTGAAGTATTTGTTAAGTTAGAAACAGGTTTCCTTGGTGCTCTGTGCACCCTTTCAATTTCAAATGAAAGTCCCTCTTTCAAGTCTAAAAATTTCAGGAATCCAGGTTAAGAACAAAATAATGTCTTCTCCTTCAATGTTTTCAGGCAGACCAAAGATCCTTATGCTGTTTCTCCTTTGCCTGTTTTCTAAGTCATCTATTTTGTTAAGCAGCCATGTATTCTGTTTAAGCAGAAATTATTTTTGGAATTCTTCCTCTTTGAGTCTCCCTTCAATGTCATTTAGAGAAGTCTCTATATTTGTTATTTTTTATGGTGTTGCTGTAATAGTTCCTTAAGAGTATCAGTCTGTTTTTGAGAATTTAATTTGAGGTTTTCTAAGTCATTTTTAAAGCGATACATCTTCAACGATAGTTCCTGTAAGGTAGATGTCATCAATTGCAGTTCTTTTTTCAAAGTAGCATCTGGATGAGAATTTCTTGATTGTTCATATTCAGTGACTCAATATATCTCCAAGTTATGTGACAGGAAAATTTTTGTATATCTCAACCAAAATGGATATTTTTGTAGTTTAGTAGTTTATTTATATATTTCTGACATTTTAAACATGAAAATAATAACATTTTCCTGTATTATTACACTAGTTTATGGAGCTCTCAAAATTCACTGCTCTCAGTTGATCATCTAGGCTCCGTCCCTATTTTGCTTTCTTGAGGTGTTAAATACCATGACTCTGTTTTTGTGTGCGTGCACGCATGCGCACGTGTGTGTGCCCGTGCACACACGTGTGTGTGTGTGTGTGTGTGTGTTGTTGGAGAGCTTATTTTTTCAAAACCAGTTCCATATAGCTTTATTTTTTTTATAATGACCTTTTGTTGGACCTGGTCAAGACAATCTCATCTGTATGCATTGTACATTTAATCTGAGGCAGATCCCAGTGTAGATCACTAATAAACAGTGAGAATAACAATGAGCCTGGATCAAACCAAGAAATTTAAAACAAATTCAAAATCCAAAAGCCACCAATGAACTCTTCAAAAACCATAATGAAAACAAATCATAAAACGCATGAACAGTAAAACTTTCTCAAATGCCTAAAAATTTTATTACAAAAAATAAAAAATACTTGGTAAGCTCTTTCATTCCAAGCATAGAACTTCATCAGACCAAGTAACCAATAATTAAAACACCAATTAAATACTTTCTCTATAAAATCACATGACTTGAAGCCATTAATGAGTTAACCCTATCCTTTTCAACACTACCTTATAGTTCTCCCTCTCATTCATTCCAGGGGAACTACAGGCATTTAATCTTAACTGCCAACAACATTCTTTCTAATCCAACTCATCTTCGTCTTCAAGTCTAAAATCATAATTCTTTACTTGTTCAATCACAGCAAATTTAAAACACATTCTATCTCTTTCATTAAGATGCTCAAGTTTAACATGCTTTGCCAAAGTATTGCTTAAATCTAGGGCTTTTCCTGTTCTTAAATGTTCATAAATCCAGCTACAGAATTCTCATACAGTTCTCCCCGCATAAAATGCAGTACATAGCTCACAGACAGCAATATAAACAACATGCTTTGACTTGCAGTTGAGTTTATCTGGTGACTTTATATCATAATTTATCGCAACTGCTTTAATATTAATACCTTCATATATATATAAGTTAAAATTCATATATATATTTTTATATATATATATATATATATATATATATATATTTATATATATATATATATATATATATATATATATATATATATATATATATATATTGTTGTGTCTTTCAGCTTTTCCTGGTTAGGGGTCGCCACAGCGGAACTCCAGTCCGCTAATGATTGGCAGTAGATTTTTATGTGCTGAGTTGCCGGCCCTGATGCACAACCTTCAATGAAGGTATGCCCATTCACGCATGTCTCCAAACAGAAGATGCTCTAGCTGAGAATCGAACAGGACAACGTCTTACTGTGAGGCGACAACGCTACCGCAGCATCACATATATATATATATATATATATATATATATATATATATATATATAAGTTAAAATTCATATATATAAACATTCCTGTATTTTTTCATCTCCTTTTACACTGTCAAAATTTCTATAAAAATGTTCTTTTAAATTTTTGCTTCTTTTAGACACAAAAACAGGATTTCACCTGTAATACACTTCAAATCTGGGAAATTCATCAGGAATCTCCAATTATTTTTTACTAGTCTCTTAACAGCAACTTCATCCACTGAATGTTCTAAGTTACAAGCTGTTAAATAGTCATTTGATTTTGATCTCACTTCTTCCGTTATACAGGAGTCTTGCTCAAGGACGCCTTCTCATTTTTAACATCATCCAGTATGCTGTTCACCAAACCTATCATATGACCCCCTTTCACAAAACATCATTTTTAATGCCTCACAGTTTAAACCAAAATAATAAGAATCTTCTGTTAGGTTGCTTAACCTTAGGAATTGCACTTTAACTATATTTATTTTCAAACTCATACATACTATTATAATGGTGATGCCCATTACTTTGTCCTTCTTTTTTTATAAATCTTCACTCTCAACCTATTATCAAATTTATAGACATTTGGGTCCAAAAAATGAATGCTCTCTTTGCTTACTTTGTAGGTAAACTAGATGAAGTTTAAATAATCTGTGATACTGTTCAAATATAGCATAAAATTGGACAGCAATTTTTCAGTGCCCTTCCATATGTTAAATAAATCATCTATGTAATGTTTATATAATATGATATATTTAAAAAATTCAGACTTAATAAATAAATTATTTTTCCCAGCCCATCATAAAAATATTGGCATAACTGGGGGCCATCACTGCTCCCATCGCTATCCCATTAATCTGTCACGTCTATATCACGTTATCGAAAGTTTACTTAATCAAATCAATAAAGGTCGAACTTTATTGATCGATTAAGTAAAACATCGAATAACGTAAAAAAAAAAACAAATTAAAAAAAATGAAATGGCATAGGCAGGGAGGTAAGCCCCCCTGCACCCCCCACACCCCCTTATTTAAATATACCAACTCCGAGAATGCACTACATTGAGGTAACTGGAAATCTCCCCCTTACGGAGATTTCCGTTTACTTGCACAATGTTCTTCACTTTCTATATTGTCATGCTGGCAATATCAGACTCGATATTGTCAGCTTACGACAATATGAAGTAGACCCAATCTGTCTATATATATAACTATAAAAAGTGAAAAAATTATAGGATAAAAATCACATCTAGAATTTCAGTGAGCAACCTTACTTGTTCATTAGTAAAAAGGCCTGACCTACTCATCTCCCTATTTACCCTCTCTAAACCCTCTACATTCGATATTACAGTTTGTTTGTGTCTCACGGCTTTTCCCGGTTAGGGAAACCTCTGGTTTTGAAAAAAATTCTGCTTTTGGTTCCGATTCTGCCTCTAATAATTTCTAATGTTTTCTTTTTTTTTTATTCCCCTCTGGAATTCAATGCTGTGGCATTTTTGCCACTACCTGGGCCCAGGTACTTCTTCCTGTTCCCCCATCCAGATACACTTTTATGTTTTGAAAACCCCACTGCTTGTTTTTCAGCAGAAAATTTGAAACTATATGTCTTTGTTGGAGAGTTACCTCTTTGCTTTTATGGACTTCTGCAGCTTCTCTGGAATTTAAACACATTTGTTTTGCTGTGTTGTTTCTCTCATCTTCATATAAGCATCCATCTGCAGCAACACTCGTTCCTTCATCATCCTCTTCCTGGTTTCTTCTGTTGACGTCATTATCACAACTATTTAGACCATTCTGAAGAAAAACAGTCCCTTGTTCATAATCCTTTTTATCCCTCACAAACTTCTTAATTTTCTGTTTCTTTAGCACTTCATTTTCAAGTGCTATTTTTTCTGATATTTTGTCCAGTTTCAACTTAAAATTTTCAACAGAAGTAAGCCCTTTATGACGACTGCATGAAGCAGCAGTAACACCACGCAAATCAGTCAATGTATGCCTATGTTCTTCATTTAGCAGTCGAACATACTGCAAGCCTGTACTTTCGTTTAAAGTTTTCCATGCTTCAATTAAATCATCGGAAGGCTATTCCCCTGCTAGCATTCTTGTCACTCTTAAACCTCTTGAGACTCTTAACAACCAAACATGCTTCAAAAAACATAATCTCCCATTGCATTCTCTACAATTTCAATAAATCATTTTCTAGCTTAACAAATTCAGCTGTTATGTTTGGCTCATCATTGGCAGGTAAACCCCCTGTAATCCACAAAGAGTTTAAGTCATGTGATTTTATAGAAAAAGTAAATTAACAGCAACTCCAACGCAGATAAGCACCCCAACGGAGACTGGAACCAGCGTAAAAAATATATAACAAAGACAAAAATCCAATACCATATACGCTGTTCCTTATGGCAATAAAACGTCTTGTAGCTTCCAATCACAGTAATGTCAAAACGAAACGTGACAGGCACTTCTTAATATTCCATAAAACTTTTATTGACAAGAAACACAGTGAGCGCTTTCGCCAATAGGCTTCATCAGACTTATAATACTTAGCAGCCTTTCAGACATTTAAAAAGCCCCCCATAGGATTTGATTGGTTGTTCCAAACAGCCTTCAGACTGTAACATTATTTAAAGTGCTCAGTGCATATAATTGTTAAAATCAAATGAAAATACTCATAAACTAAAAAATGCTGTATGCCATTAAAATCAACATCATATATAGAACATTGTTGTGTACCCTATTATACAAAAATTAATAAATCCATATGAAAATAAATAAAATTATATAGCAATTTCGAACTGGAATATAGTACTAACAAAGCAGCTCCACACTCAACTAAAACATCACCACTGTTCCATCATTAATACAATATCAAGTTAAAATTTAGAACAAATGGCAAAGCAAGATGCTGACTTTAGCAATTCACTTGCAGAATCGAGAATACTGGAACGAACGGCCAAGGATATCAAGAGCTTCATTAGCCATGTTGGAACATCGCAAAGGCATATTTACTTCGCCAAATCCTACCATTTGTTAGTGAAAACTAACAGAGCACTAGCAGGAAATGGGGGAACTGAGTCAACCTACTTACAAATCTGATATATCCTATCCACCTATTCACCAGTTCCCCCTCTCTATGTTAAAAAGAGAACTGGCAAGAAAACTGGCAAAAGAGGGGAATACTTTTATTTATTTAAATATTTATATATATTTATATATTATAATATTGAACTATGGAGAGCTATAGCTTTAAATAAGTTGGCGCCTTTTTTTCAAGTATTTAATATATAAACAGGGCAGCTATCAAGTTATCTGGTTCTGATGAAGACTGTGTTTTGGGCAGTTGAAAGCGCTTAACCTGTGGATGTAACCTGTGGAAGATTTTTATCGCAATAAAAGTATATTTGTTCGAGCTGTGTTGGAAGTCGTCTGAGTCTGCACCAGTTCTCATTTTATTTATTCAGTTTGTGGTTATATAGTTGCTATTCTGAGTGAAACTCACATCTGTCATTACTTAGTGACATCATTCTTAAGTAATTTACCAGAAATCCACACATTGTATGAGGGACATACCAAAAATCAGAACATTCTGTAAAGATCTGGGCAGCTGAGATGTATGGATGGCATTCCGAGGTCACCAGCTGCTCTTACTTTTTTCTATCCAAGTCATTAGCAGACCCCAAGTCTGCATGTTTTCCTACAGATATCAGTAGGAAAGGATATAAGTACATGATTTGTTGCAAAAATGGTATTAATTCCAGTGCCCCTAAGCAATTTACCTAGCTGTCTCTTTTTCTTTGTTGAAGTATAAGAAAGCCAGGCTTTGCCTCATCTAACACACTAAAATTATTTGTTTATTTTGATGATAGCTTTGCAGGAATGCAAGAGCTTTCAAAATCTATCTCTGGGTTGCATGTTGGTACCTTGCTTGCTTATATCTCAGGTACAGAAGCTTAGATCATTACAAAAGAGAGAGAGAGAGAAAGAGAGAGAAGATGACAACTTCAAAACTTTGGGAGGAAGACTATCCCTTTCCCTAACTTTAAAGTCTGTTTAGCTCCTAAGTGGCATATGTTTGCTTTGAAATTGCTCTGCTGCTGTTCCCAAAGCATTGTGTAACTTCTTTCTCAGGGCCTGTACCCTTTGGCGGAGGTATGGCTCAGGAACTGTTACATCTGTAGGAAAATAGACAAATTTTCTAGAGAACTTTACAAATTAGGGGGTTTCTTACCCTTCCTCTCATGATGCAGAGAGATGATGAGCACGTCTTCCTTGAATTGTTTCTTGACTGACTTGTGTCTTATTCAACCTGTATTTGCTCAACTATAGCTATGTTACTGAGATTTACCCTGTAGTAATCGTTGTATCACCATGGATTTAGTATATGTAAATGCTAAACTTGTTAGTTTGTTTCCATTTCCAATTTTTTTTTTTTTTGCATTTGCTGTACTTTTAATTGCAGGCTGTCCTTTATATATTTAGCATACTGGACAGGTTAGTTACAGCTATTCATTTTGTTGACAGTACAGAAAGAGGTTTTGCAATGCTTGTTAGTAAGGATACTGTCCTATAGATTAGAGTTAGTGCAGCACTATTATATTTAGTTATATTCATGAGGAGAAAACATTATGGTGTGCAAGTATCATTTTTTTTACAGGAAGAAACTGTTCTGGGGACTACATAAATATACAAGTGCTATTCTGTTAATGGAGGTGGCAGAGATTATGGGAGTTTGTTTATAAGTCCTTTGCTTAAAGGCATGATGTCTTTAAATGCATGGCATATCTTTTAATACAGCGGGTATTTCTTTAGTGAACACTCAGGACAGGCAGCTGGGGTGTGCCATGCATACCGTTTCTTTTTAAAAGTATTTTAGATCACACTGAGCTAATCGAAGGAAGTCGGAGGAAGGGCTCTGAGCCAACTAATCTGTGATATATAACATTAAGTATCCTGTTTTTTGCTTATTTCTGAGTTATTTATAGCACTTTTATTGTCTGCATATAATTTGCTAGCTAGTTTCACTGTGTGTGAGGTATTAACTAGAAATTTTCTACAATTGTTAAGCATCTGGTTGGGTTTGTTTGTTCTGATTTCCTGCTAAGGAGTGTATCACATAACTTGTTTGCAGTTAAAAGCATTCTCTAGAGTCTCCTTGATCCTTTATATGTTTAAACATTTCTGCAGTTTTTTTCTACCTAAGTAGTGTTGGTAGTGTAGCATTGTCCATATTCAGACTTGTGTTTTGGGCCAAGTTGTTTGTTAGTAGAGGCTGTGTGTGTGTCTGAACACATGCTCCAGGCCATCATAGCTTAGCTAGAGCCAGTATAGCATTTCAGTGAGAGTGAATTGTTTGTGGTCATTGGCTGACTGGGGTTGCCTGGACTACGGCTTGGAGTAAGCACCTCATTGGTTCTTTCAAGCTTTTTTTTTTAAGTAGTTTCAGGTTTCAACTTTGTTACTTAAGAAGTTAACTTGTGAGTGTTTCTGCCATTTCACACTGAGCTAATCAGAGGAAGTCGGAGGAAGGGCTCTGAGCCAATTAATCTGTGATATATAACATTAATTATCCTGTTTTTTGCTTATTTCTGAGTTATTTATAGCACTTTTATTGTCTGCATATACTTTGCTAGCTAGTTTCACTGTATACAAGGTATTAACTAGAAATCTTTTACAATTGTTAAGCATCTGGTTGGGTTTGTTCTGATTTCCTGCTAAGGAGTGTATCACATAACTTGTTTGCAGTTAAAAGCATTCTCTAGAGCCTCCTTGATCCTTTATATGTTTAAACATTTCTGCAGTTTTTTTCTACCTAAGTAGTGTTGGTAGTGTAGCATTGTCCATATTCAGGCTTGTGTTTTGGGCCTAGTTGTTTGTTAGTAGAGGCTGTGTGTCTGAGCACATGTTCCATGCCATCATAGCTTAGCCAGAGCCAGTATAGCATTTCAGTGACAGTGAATTGTATGTGATCAAACACTGTGCTATGCACGTAGGTACTGCACGGCCGGATCAAACCAAAAAACACTGTTAGCCAGCAGATGCGTGAAACAGTAAAATAATACTAATACTAAATAGTTTGCTGATTATACATTTCCTTTAATAATCAGACCGGTTTCGGCAAAAAGGTATAAGCCTTCATCAGTGATACACAGCAAAAAACCACAGGACATTACTAATGAATATTTATAAGAATGCCTGACCAATGAGAAATGAAACCTTGCATAATTAGTAATGGTATATTCCCACTACAGAAACAGAAAAACTGATAATAAACAGATAATAAACATTATTAAGTCAGTGTGTTCATGGGTTCACCACATTTAAGCCTATTGATTATATAACATAGAAATAGTACAATTTCTATGAAATAATAAACATAAATACACCACAGATACAGGTGTATTGTGTGTATAAATATGAAAATAATAATACAGAAAACACAAGATAAATTGGTAACACTAATGTTCTCAATAAATTTGTGGTTATTGATGAGCAATCACGATTATCCAACATCTACTAGGGTATCCACGGGAACCTGAAATACATAAATATAAAAAAATTTTTTATCATAACACATAATGTGACTATAAATATTATTAGTAATAAATGATCATTCAATCATGATAAACACTAAGAATTGTTAATCATAAGTGATCATTCAAACCTGGTGGAAAAAGTGCTCCCAATGTGGTAATCCAATATCTTTCTTTGTGGTTTAAAATGCTATGCCAACCTTGAGTATTGTTGCGATCTCCTGTGATTCTGTCAATAATCATGAATGTGTATTGGGCCTGTTGATGTTTCAAAGTATGTCGAAAAAGAGCATTATGGTCTTTCTTGTTTTTAATATCACTTCTGTGTTCATTAATGCGTGTTCTCAATGGTCTGGATGTTTGACCCACATAGAAAGCAGAACAGTGACAAGTGGACAAATAGACCACCCAACTGCTACTGCAATTCCCAAATATCTTGCAATCATACACTTTGCTGGTGTTTTGACTGGAGAATTGTTTGGATTTACAAATTTTTTTACAAGACCCACAGTGTCCACACGCAAAGGTTCCCAGCAGTTTGTCTCCGGACAATGTAAGTTGTTGGTATATGGCCCACCACTTTCTTTATGTTTGAAATTACTAAACAATGAGCCCAAAGTCTTGCCTCTTCTATAGCTGAATTGACACTGAGATCCCAATATTGGTCTTAACTGATCATTGGCCAATAGAATATTCCAATGTTTGTTAATGATGCTGTGGATAGCATTATGGTTTCTACCATAAGTAGTGACCAATCTGATAGAAGATACTGATGGACCCCGCGGCTCAGTTTGATATTGCAATAATGTGTTCCTATCCATACTGGTTGACCAATCCCAAGCCTTGACCAAATCAAGTTGTTTATAGCCTCTGCTGACAAATCTCCGGAACAAATCCTGACTAGCTTTCTCATATTCAATATTGGTGGAGTTGATACGTTTCATCCGCATGAATTGGGACTTAGGAATATTGCGGATTGTATGGCGTGGATGCATGCTGGAAGCGTGCAATAAAGTATTATATTGGGGATATTTACGGAAAGTCCTAGTGTTGAGAGTGTGATCCACATTTCTACTAACCGTAACATCTAAAAAATTAATAGATTGTAAATCATAGGTCACCGTAAATTCTATACCCCAAACATTGCCATTGAGGTAACCCAAAAATTCTTGTAAATATGTGGCATCTGCACGCCACACCATCCAGCAATCATCAAGATATCTCCGCCAAATATCAATTTCCACCAAATAGATGTTATGTAATGGTTCATAAATCATACATTCTTCAAAGAAGGCCATAAATAGATCGGCATATATGGGAGCAAAGGAAGCTCCCATAGCCGTTCCTCGAAGCTGCCAATAGCATTCCCCATGAAAATAAAACACATTTTTATTTAACACATGTTCGGTCATACATATTAATAATGTGTTAAAGCCAGGAGAATATAGAGCAGATCGGTCTAACCACTATTTTAATGCTTGGAGACCCGCCCAATGTGGAATGCTTGTGTATAAAGCCTTGACATCCAAAGAACACATCAGCCAAGTGGGTTCCAACTGGACCTCCTGTATAATCTGTAAAACTTGTGTGGTATGTTGTAATCTGGCCCTGACTAAATTCAATAAAGGTTTGAGATACTGTGTCAGAAACATAGATAATGGTTCAGTCAATGAACCTATACCAGAGACAATTGGTCTGCCAGGTGGCTTTGGAAGTGATTTATGAATCTTAGGAAGGAGATACAAAATTTGTTTTTGTGGATCCTGAACAGTAAGATGCATAACACAAGTCTTGCTAATAATCCCTTCTTCCTCAGCTAAATTTAAAAAGGAATCAATTTCCTTTTTGAAAACAGGAGTGGGATCAATCTCCATATGCATGTAGCATTTGGTATCTGATAGTTGTGATCTGCCCTCACTGAGGTAGTAATTCATGTTAACAACCACAACTGCTCCACCCTTATCAGCTGGTAAAATTGCAATATTATGGTTGTGACGTAATTGTTCCAAGGCCGATATTTCCTGAGGTGATAAATTATGACCTAGTATGGAGTATTCTTTGTGTTCAAAATGCAGGTCCCTAAGTACTGATTGCATAAAAATAGAAACATGTTTGTTCATGGGCGGCTGAAAATTAGATTTACGAAATCTGAATTCTGTGGATCTTTGAGACTCCCTGTCATGGAAAAACAGTTTCAAATTTAAATTACGACAAAAACTGATAATATCATTGACAGTATGGTATTCATCTGAAAAAAACCCAGGTACATATCCAAGTCCTTTATACAGTAGTTGTTCCTGTTCATCAGACAAAGTAACATCAGACAAATTTAAAACATTGTAATATTCAGTACAAGTTACGTTATGAATTTCTGTATTAGTCCCTCTAGGGAATTGTGTTTTGTGTTTATGTTTGCGTCCCCCTCTACGCCTGACACCATGTCTAAAGGGACAGACATATTAGTTCTTTTGTGTATTGGGGATTCCCTGTGTCCAGTGCTGTCATAATCAGTGAGGGAGGAATCTTCCCCTGAAGTGCTAGTATTTGGTCTATCACTAGTTTTAAGAATCGACCTTGGTCGTTTTTTCGTCCTAACCGTTGTTGTGCCCTGATCAGCACTAACAAATTTGACATGCCTTTGTACCTCAAATGGGCGTCCTCTTTGGTAGTCTAAGCTATCTCTGTTGAATTTTCTAATTTTCCTTTGTTTAGTTATTGTCTCATGATTTGTCAAATCCTTTGATAATTTATTGATATATTGCTGGAAAGTAGGAAGTGACTTAAATTTTTTGCATTCCTCACACATAATTTTGACCTCACTAATATTAGTATCTACCATTCTGCCATAGTATTGCGCAAGTATATTGACAAATAGCATGGATGCCTGTTGCAAGGCTTCTTTCCATTCTTGGTTAAGTCTGTCCTCTGGTCTTCACACTAATGGTTGTAACCGGACCCTAAGTCCTCTGGGGGCAATATTCTTGCTTAAATAAGCATTAAACAATTTAAGGTGCCAAATATTGGATCTTAAACTTTTTAATCCCTTGGTTAGGACTGAAATGCCAAATCAGTGTCTTGGGGTAATTGTTGTCCAGACTCAGATGGATTACTGCCTGGCGAGGACCCAATACCAAATACACCAATGTCCTCCCGATCGGCATTTCTATGTTATATAATCAATAGGCTTAAATGTGGTGAACCCATGAACACACTGACTTAATAATGTTTATTATCTGTTTATTATCAGTTTTTCTGTTTCTGTAGTGGGAATATACCATTACTAATTATGCAAGGTTTCATTTCTCATTGGTCAGGCATTCTTATAAATATTCATTAGTAATGTCCTGTGTTTTTTTGCTGTGTATCACTGATGAAGGCTTATACCTTTTTGCCGAAACCGGTCTGATTATTAAAGGAAATGTATAATCAGCAAACTATTTAGTATTAGTATTATTTTACTGTTTCACGCATCTGCTGGCTAACAGTGTTTTTTGGTTTGATCCGACTGTGCAGTACCTACGTGCATAGCACAGTGTTTGATTGCAGTCTTTTGGCTATGCTGTAGGTTCGTGTTCAGTACTTTTTTCATTAAGGAGGAATCTTGACCTGGATTTTTTACATCTAAGCTAATCCGGGGGAAGATTCCTCCTTAATGAAAAAAGAAATTCATAACATAACTTGTACTGAATATTACAATGTTTTAAATTTGTCTGATGTTACTTTGTCTGATGAACAGGAACAACTACTGAATAAAGGACTTGGATATGTACCTGGGTTTTTTTCAGATGAATACCATACTGTCAATGATATTATCAGTTTTTGTCGTAATTTAAATTTGAAACTGTTTTTCCATGACAGGGAGTCTCAAAGATCCACAGAATTCAGATTTCTTAAATCTAATTTTCAGCCGCCCATGAACAAACATGTTTCTATTTTTATGCAATCACTACTTAGGGACCTGCATTTTGAACACAAAGAATACTCCATACTGGGTCATAATTTATCACCTCAGGAAATATCGGCCTTGGAACAATTACGTCACAACCATAATATTGCAATTTTACCAGCTGATAAGGGTGGAGCAGTTGTGGTTGTTAACATGAATTACTACCTCAGTGAGGGCAGATCACAACTATCAGATACCAAATGCTACATGCATATGGAGATTGATCCCACTCCTGTTTTCAAAAAGGAAATTGATTCCTTTTTAAATTTAGCTGAGGAAGAAGGGATTATTAGCAAGACTTGTGTTATGCATCTTACTGTTCAGGATCCACAAAAAAAATTTTGGTCTGATTATTAAAGGAAATGTATAATCAGCAAACTATTTAGTATTAGTATTATTTTACTGTTTCACGCATCTGCTGGCTAACAGTGAATTGTATGTGGTCATTGGCTGACTGGGGTTTCCTGGACTACGGCTTGGAGTAAGCACCTCGTTGGTTCTTTCAAGCATTTTTTTTAAAGTTGTTTCGGGTTAAAACTTTGTTACTTAAGAAGTTAACTTGTGAGTGTTTCTGCCATTTCACACTGAGCTAATCGAAGGAAGTCTTAGGAAGGGCTCTGAGCCAACTAATCTGTGATATATAACATTAAGTATCCTGTTTTTTGCTTATTTCTGAGTTATTTATAGCACTTTTATTGTCTGCATATACTTTGCTAGCTAGTTTCACTGTGTGTGAGGTATTAACTAGAAATTTTCTACAATTGTTAAGCATCTGGTTGGGTTTGTTTGTTTTGATTTTTGTTTCCCATCCTCCCTCCCTATTGGTATCCTGTTTTTATACTTGGTAGCTTTGCAGTTGCCCACCCCTACTGTAAATTTGACCTGGGACACTCATCCCAGTCTAGTGCCATTATCTCATTCTACCTAATCCAGGGAGAACATTTGAGAAGGCCAACCCAGTTAGTTTCTGCTCCTTCTTTCCCCTTTCTACTTTATAAAAAAAAAATTCTAAGCTTGTTTCCTGCCTTTCCTGTAAGTCGCCTAGTCCAGATATAGATTTGCTGTTTCAAGGACTGTTTGTAAGCTTCTGAGCCCCCAAGCCTTTCTGTGTTGGAGGGAAGCCTTCTAGCTTAATTTTGTTTCTTGGAACTAGCCAGTTTTCTAGTTTCAGCACTCAAATCTGTTTCGTTGAGCTCAGCACTTGTTCAGAACTCATTGTAAGCACTAAATAAGCTACAAATTACTACAGCACTCAACTTTCCTCACTTGTCTAGAGGAA
>NC_056731.1:379349667-379352167 GCF_019279795.1 Protopterus annectens
TGGCACAAGCATACGTGGATTACCTCCTGCCGTCCACGATGGGTCTAAGTGGGGGATCATTGATGTTCTTATGTATTTTGGGTACCCCGAAGATACAGGGTGCCCTTGGTGATTCAACTATAAGATAATTGAATGTGTGTATATCTATTCTCGCTTCTATAAAAAGCTCATTTAAAAAGCTTTTAATAAATTGATTAGATTTATTATATTCGTTAACGGACGCTACTTCATATGTATCTGATGTCAATATATCTTTAATTTTCTTTACATAATCTGGTGTATCTATCATTACACGTCCCCCTCTCTTGTCTGGGTTCATAACCCTTACATCAACAACACCTGGAGAGTATCCTTCTCATCCTTAGTTAGATTATAGCTACTTTCTGACCTCTTCTCACTTAATTTTCTGAGATCTAACTCACAAATTTTTTCAAAAGTATTCAATGTATTGTGCAGTGGTGGGTTGAAGCAGCTTGTGACTCCTAATTTGTTACCAGTGAAATCTTGACCTCCTAATAGTTGTTTTAAATTCAACTTTCTAACATAAAATTTTAAATCGCAAATGGTTTGTGCCAAATTCATATGATTAGTTGGAACAAAGGTTAACCCTTTTGAAAGGATGTCCGCCAAAGACTCTGCTACTTGAAAGGATGAAAAGTTATAAACTTTAAAATCTCCTTGTTTGTTTTTTATTATGCACGGCAAAGTTACTTGTGAGTCATTAGATGTTATCTCCTGCAGTTGTTGTTCTTCTTCCTGTTCCATGTTTTCTTTTGGTTGCATTTCTGAAAACCCTGCTGACCATTGGTTGTTGTGGTCTCTTGCTCAACTCTTATTTAGTTGTTATTATTAATAGCATTACGCTCTCTGATTCTTTCACTTCTCCTGATGTCATCACTTTCCACCCTTTCATTGTCTAAAGTGTCCACAGAAACATTTTGTTGCATCATAGCACCTGCTACCTGATTTGCTGCATTACCTTGATCTTTATTAACATTAGAGTTGTTCACCTGCCGTTTTGACCATATTTGAGAAACTGGAGGTGGGGTTATGCTGGACCCGTGCTATATTGTTGTTGGTCTCTTTGAAGTTTTTTGATTTTGGTTTGCCTTATTTTGCCCAGATGTTGTTCTGTGCTTTGAAAACATCGCAGATATTCAAATTTATATCTGGGAAAATCAGTATGTTGTCTGATCTGGTCATCTAAAAATTGTATATGTGGTTCCAGATCTTTGATAATCATACTGTAATGTTTAATAAATGTTTGTAATAACTGCAAATTTTGTTGGTTAAAAAGTTTGATGAGATCATTGTGAAATTCCGAATCTGGCATTAAACCCGTAGGGTATCGCCATGTTCCTAACCCTTTTGGCACTATTTCTAATCTCAGGCATTCCTGAAAATATTCAATTTCCAAGCAGAACTTTTTATATTTTAACATATTAAAATCTAGTGTGTTCAACAATTCTGAAATGGCTTGGTCTTATATATATATATTTATACTTATATTTATATATATATATATATCTATATATCTATATATATATATATATATATATATATATATATATATATATATATATACATATATATATATATATATATATATATATATATATATATCACACCTAACACACTAGTAATAGGTGACTCAATAGTCAGGCATACTGACGCCCCACTCACTAGGCTGGACAAGGAGAAGGTTACTGTTAGCTGCCTGTCGGGAGCCAGAATCCACCATATAACACAAGCACTCAGGTCACTCCAGAACAAGTACAAATATGACTCTGTCATTGTTCATGTTGGTGTGAATGACCTAAGACGTACCTCCCTGGACTACATGAAAAGAGACATGGAAGAGCTCTCTGATCATGTAGCCCAGGCGGGTATGACCCTGACCCTGCGTAGCATCCTGCCCTCACCAAGAATGATACCTCAGTATAAAGAAAAAAATGATCAATTTCATCAATTGGCTAACCTTCTGGTGTCATTCAAAGGGGATCCAGTGTCTGCCAGCCTGGGATGACATGCTCAACATTGCACCTGTCACCCCTTGTCTTTTGAATACTGGCCAAGGTTCTTGCTGCCCCTATAGTGCTTTTTTTAGGCAAGGCTCAAAATTCAAACCCACCACCGTAAACAGCACAAGTAAAAAAATGAGGGTTATGCTACTCAACTCCAGGAGTTTAAATCTCAAAATGCATGCACTCGAAGCACTCCTAAGTATGGAGAACATCGACATCTGTGCAGTAACTGAAACCTGGTTCAAGGCTCCAGAGAGCACTCCAGCACTACTGAGCTACAACTCATACCACAAATTTCGGCCACAGAACATGGACCGAAACATAAAAGGAGGAGGTGTATCCATATTCATCAAGGATACCCACACCTCCAGGTTAGTGGCGTAGCATGATACCTCTGAGATCATCCAGGTGCAACTAACATCAGGCAAATCTGCAATGCAAATAGTGGCCTCCTACAGATCACCCTCCATGACCCA
>NC_056731.1:379357167-379377167 GCF_019279795.1 Protopterus annectens
ACACAATCCAGGATTACGTCTAACAGCATGCATAGATATCCCCATTAACACAAAACACCAGATTTGGAGCAGTCATATAGCAAACAGAATACATGCATATATGGAACCATAGTGGCCCTTACAATGGCATGCCGGTGACATTGTTAGCAACAGGCCACCAACGATAGTGTTTCAACATGGAACATGACTAGAAACGCATTGCACAATCTGTCGTACAATACGATATATATCCCAACAGTAGGTTTGCTGTAAACATACCCATTGAGTTGTGTGTTCAGATTATTGTTGCAGATATGGTGGAGGGGGGACACAGATGTCAATTAACAACTATTATATCCTTGCAGTATGAGGTCCTCAGATCTTTTTTCCTCTTTATGTCTTTCAGGCACCATGTCTAGAGAGGGTTTGCCAGTTTACTCCCCCCCAGGAAAATGAAGTCATAATAAACTACCTGGTGCAGCACTACCACACCCTGTTTGGCCGTACAACCCATGATATGCAGGTGAGGACCGCTCTGTGGAATGAGCTCATTCACAGGGTAAATGATGTCGCCCTGCATAACTGCAGTTATGAGCAGGTCCGACATTGTTGCACTGACTAAAAAACAAACTTGTCAAGAAAGTCACAGGCAAACTCCAACCGATGTGTTAGTTGCTTTTATTCAATGCACACTTTCATTTGGCTCCCTGGCCAAACTTCCTCAGACTTAAAAAAGTTTCATCTAAAAACATTCCAATAAAATATAGCATAGCAAAATCACATGCTTCAACACCACCAGTGGTAGTGCACAGCCCTCACATTAATCAACACAATAATTGTTGGCACCTATCCACCCTTTACAATCATCCATTATGTGCCTAAGAACAAACAGTGGGCAAATAAATCTAACCTCACATTCACATATTTTAAAAACCCTGTTAGATTAGGCATTTAAAAATGCAAGATAAATCTGGCAACAGTAAATCCAGTGCAGATGGAATCACTACTTGAAATAAATCTTATAAGAGTTAACATATCAAGCAGAGGGAGACAAATCCTTTGCATAGGTACTTTAAGGATGCATCAGTCACAGAAAGGGAAAATGTCACCTTCTTGTTGAAATTTTATAAACACAATCACATTGGTATAACATTCGGCACATTCTTACCATCTAGTCTTATTGCCAATGGCCCCATTTAAGCTGGATGGCATATATGGACCTTCATAGTGGCTCTTTTTTATATATAAATAGCTCTTTTTCAGCCAGTTTAAAGATTTTCAAAGATAACTGGAGTCAGCACAATAAACATATACAACCCCTCCTTCACAAAGTTGATGTGACGGCAGGCCTCTCTTCTCAGAGCTCCACCCATAACAACTCACTTGTAATCAAGTGGGCGTGTTGTGTTGCCCTAAGACTTATCAGTCAACAGTAACAACAAAACCTACATTGCTCCACAAGAAAATGCTCATCCATCAGAGCAATGAATGGAAATAACAGATACATCAATTTAAAAACTATAACTATCATAGTGAATGAATACACCTACTCTAAGCAGCGCTCTTAGTATTAGCGCTATAATCAGAGAAACCTACTAGGCTGAATAAAGCCAATCAAGAATTTAAAATAAGATAGAATGACATAAAACAGAACCAGAGGGTTCCCCATAAATCAAAGGGATAATGGCTTATCTTATATGACTTTAGAGTATAGTAGACACAAAACAGTGCTAAGTAAACTATCAGCTTACAAATTACAACTATAACATAGAGCTAACCTATGTGTCCAAATGATGGTACATGGGTATCAAACAACCATATCCAAACATTGAGTCTACTAGAAATTTGCTAAATCAAAAATAACATGCATAAACATTTTATAGAACTAACTTATGTAACTGTATTATGATATATCATATGCTATGAGTTTAATGAGCTCGTATAAGGGTGCCCTTAAGATAAAAGTAACATGCATAAACATTTAATAAAGCTAACTTATATGACTATATTATAATATATCATATGCTATGAGTTAAATGAACTCAACAGGGATGCTCTTAAGGGACTACCCTAATGTTCACCTTAATTTATACATTACAGAAAATGCATTATCTTCCCACGCTTTTCAACTTTAGGACACATTTAATCGAACAAGCATTGTTCAAGCCTGGGTATTTATAGGCATCAAGCCTGATTTGCCAAAGCAATTCTAGTTCTTCTAACTTCAAACTCATAGGGCCACCTCTTATATTGTGTGTAACACAGTCGATTGCTGAATATTTAAATGAATAGCCTGTGAAACATGAAACATGTTTTGCAAAGGCATTTTCCATCTTGCCCTTGCTAATTGCATATTGGTGCTCATAGATGCATTCGTGGACCTTCCAGTCCATTTTGCCTATATAATAGGCAGGGCATTGCTGACATTTAGCAAGATAGATGACCAACTTTGAGTTACAGTTAAATTTGTGCCTAATTCTATATTCCATACCATTGATGTGGAACAAATTAATAACTCCTATGTGCCTACAAAAATTGCATGCCTCACATCTAAACATGCCGGTCAACTTAAGTTTCCTTATTATTTTTCCTTCCAATAGGTTCTTCAAGTTAGGGCCCCTCTTGAATATAACTTTCGGTGGACCTCCTATTCTACTCGCCAAATCTGCATTGCTATTAATTAGGTCCCAATTTTTATTTAAGATATACTTAACCATCTCGCTATCCATGTTAACGATAGTAATCAGGCACAAGGAAACATTGACTACACTGTTCGAGGTAGATTCCCCTATGATGGTTCTCTGTTCAATTTCTCTAGTGGGGCTAGTCCTATTACTGTTACACAATATAGGGGCATAAATCTCACTATTCCTCAAGTTTAACTTCCAAGGTCAAACATTCAATCAATTTTTCCGGGTAGCCCCTACTGAGAAACATCCTTTTCAATATCAGGCATTCATTGATGAAATCTTCATCCAGGGTTACTATCCTTGCTGCCTTTACCAACTGTCCTTTAACTACAGAACATTTCTGGTGATAGGGATGGCTACTGGAGAAGTGTAGGAAAGAGTTTGAATAAGTAGATTTTCTATGCACTCTTGCTGCAAGGCCCTGATTGCGGATATCCTTTCTTAAATTGACGTCCAAATAACTAATCTCATCTTTACTAAAGCTAAATGTAAATTTCAGAACATCTGTGGTGTTATTGAGATAGTCAACCAGGGTCTTATCTTTATCCCTATCTCCCTTGATGATGATGAAGATATCATCAAGGAAGGGTGTGTAAAAAATAATTTCATCACTAATTCGCTTGACTTTAAAAATGAACTCATATTACCACTGGGCCATGACTAACCTGGCCACACTTGCCCCACAAGGTGATCCCATAGCCACCCCTATCTTTTGCAGATAGTATTCCCTCTTGAATAGGAAGAAATTATTGGATAAAGTTAAGTCCAATAATTTGAGCACTAAGTCAATTTCTGTTTTAGCAGCACCCCTACTGGTCAAAAAGGATCCTATCCACTCTAACCCTAATTCATGGGGAATTGAGGTATACAAGTCTTTCACATCTATTGTAAGGAACCCATGGTTGTCAACAAACTTTAATTGGTCTATTTTCTGCAAAAAAGACCATGAGTCCTTACAAATTTGTGTTTAGAGTGGTAAATATTCTTTAAAATGGAATCCACCCATTTGGCGCAAGGATAAGTGATCGAATTTCTTGCATCCACCAAGGGCCTCATTGGGGGGTCAGTCATAACTTTGTGGATTTTGGGGATCCCAAACAAAACTGGAGTTTGGGGAAATGGCATATTCAAATAATTATGCATACTCGTATCAATTCTTCCATCAATAAAAAATTCCTCTATTTGGCTCCTAATTCTTTGTTGGGCCACATTTAATTCATTTAAGGAAACCCTTTGATATGCTTCTGTAGCCAAGTTTTATGCATCCAGGCTTCATAATCCCAATTATCCATTAAGACAAGACCCCCAACTTTATCAGGCTTACTGACTCTCACATCTGCTGTTCTTAGGAGAGTCAAATATTACCACTCTTGTTTAGAGGCATTGTAATTTCTACTAAGTGGGGTAGGATGTTTCACATTTGTTCTACCATATATTGACTGGAGGTCCAGCTCACACATCCTTTCAAATACTTGTAAAGTCAGGGGGGTTGAAAGTGCTGGCTATACGGGTTATTCATCTCGGTTACACCATCCCCTAATAGAACCTTTAAGTTCAATTTCCTAATCAAACATTTAAAGTTGTTAATTGTCCTCGATAAGTCCATATGAAAACTAGGGACGAACATATACCCCTTCGCCAGCAATTCTACTAAGTCCTATGATGCAAATAGTGATGAAAAATTATAAATTTTAAAGTCACCTGTGGTATTAGTGACTATTTTGGCTCCAACATTAAAGCTGGTTTCTATCTCTTCTGTTTGTAGAACCTCTGTTTGTTCCTCCTGGGTTGTAGCTTGTTTTGTTGTTTGGGAACGGCACCCAACTGGTGTGGGTCCCGAAAACTTTTGTGATTTAGCTGTTGACACTGCACTGACCTCATCTGCCATGCCTGTCAGCGTGCTGCTGCAGTTAGGAGGGACCAGCTAGCCACAGGGGGGTTATGCCATCCAGCACCCCCTGACACATGCTGAGGAGCTCCTCGCCAGCCTCGGGGCACCTGCCCACCAGTAAAGACAAGACCCAGTGGATAGCATTGTGAAGCTGGGTACCCACACAATGGACGAGGAGCGTGCATGTAAGGCCCCAGGGCACATCAGTAGACCACTGTTGCTTATCCATCTGCATCTGTAGAATTTAATTATGCATATGTGACATAAAATATATGTAGTCTGTTGCTGCATTGTAGTAATGAACAGATGTGCATAATCTGTAGTATTGTAGGTTTGTACTGTTGATGTACTGAAATGCTGCTCCCATCCTGTATCAATGACACAGGTGTGGCTATTGACATCACATCTCTCACACACCTATGTAGGTCTCTCTGGTATACCTCTGGGGCAGCAGCCTATAGCTGGTAAGTATGGTGTTGTTTGTTCAGGTTTGCCAATACACTGGCCATGTTATGGCCATGGTATTTGCCATGCACACATTTAACACACCTACCCATAATGCATGCTGTACATGTTCACTTATTGTTGCTGTTAACTGCACTGCATCACAGTGGTCACCATGGTGGCATATCTGAAGGGTATGTAAGAGGCCTGCAATTTAACTAACAACCTGTCATTGCAAGATGTGTACACAGGGATGAACACAATGATGGGACAAATGGCCTAGAGTAGGAACATGTCTGAAACATCACCCTTCTACAATGCTACAACAGTGTATATACCACTATTACAATGGCAAATGTACAGATCTATGCAACGGCATATCACAATACCACATTCCCCAACCATTACAACCTGTAATGTGGTCCTAACATGAGCAATGAATGTGTAATATGGAATCCTATGTTAGGACAGCAAATATGGGGAATACATACCTTAACAGACACTGGAAGCATATGTGTGCACACACTCCAAATAACATATTGTGGAAGCAGCTTTTGAGGTACTGACAGCATTCACTCTTCATGAGTATTCACCTTCCAGGTACTCAATGTCACACCAAGAAATGGTCTGCTGTCCAAGACGTATGTCCATCACATTTGCCCACTCACCTACAACAGAGGCAGCCGTGGCTTGCACGCATCTTACAAGCCATGGAACGGATCCCATACCCAACAGGTAGCACACAGGAGTAGGACATGTAGCCTTACCTCACCATTGGATATACCATGGCAAACAGTGCAGTCATGTATGTGACGAGGATGTATGGGACAACATGAATGTAGAAAATAAACAGATGGTCATCCAAGACAGATGATGACACATGTCGCAAACTGGTCATGGAGGTTGTCTAGTAACATGCCACAACATTGAGGGAATTGCAGGAATGTCTAGCAAATACTGGCTGTGCAGTACCTGTGTCAACAATTGCCTGGACTCTGCATAAGTATGGCCCATGGGTTAGTGTAATCAGATGGGACAGTTGTTCCACAGGATCATCAGCCAGGGTTCTCTACAGGTAGAATATTCATAACATCAAAAGTCCCCCAAAGGCATGTGTTGCAATGTGTAATGGTGTACCATGACCAAGTTCGAAAACTACAGACAGTATCAATTAAGATACATGTGCTGCACAAGCAACACCTCACTCCACCTCAGGCCCACCATCCCTATCTGTACCTTGCTGATACCAGTGTACACCTTTATGTTTGCCATTCATTAGCAAGGACTAGGCTGGTACACATGGTGTTCTGAATTTGGGACACTGCAAAATGACACTCATGTGTAGCCCATAGTTGTCAAGCATCTGCAAAAAGGCTGAGGATGGGGAGGGGTGTCATCCTGAAACACAACAGTGAACTGAAGCAGACATCCAAAGTTTGCTAAGAATGGCTGTATCTGCACATAGTCAAGGTCATGAATTGTGGCAGATATAACCCTGACTCAACAGCAATAGTGAAGGCACTGTGTGACCTCCAAGGGCTGTGCACATGAGTTGACCTTGCAATCTTGCAGAGTTGGGGGACATTTGTAAGGCAGAGTGACAAAATACTGGCATGTGCAGATGGGCCATGTTAGTATACCCCTTCCAGGAATAGTGACTGCTGTAGTACACTTAACAGTTGGTGCAACAAACCATCACTTTAAGTGTGTGCACACTTATGCACCCACAGATTGTATGCATCTCAGTCAGCATCTGCACAACTAACACATTTGTTTGATACTGCATTTGATTGCACAGGTCATATGTCACATATCAGGTTTGTGTAATGTTAACATATGCAGTAATGTGGCCCCATGACATATCAGGGAAGAGGGTGCCGTATCAATAAGGGTGTGTACACTCCTCATAGCCACAGTAAGGTTTGTAGGTTGTCAGTCTAATTGTATTTTATTGGTCATACAGGCACCAGTGATGATGTGATCTGCAAATCAGACATCAGGCATTCACTATTGACATCTGTCCACATATCATCCCAATTATGTGTTGGACAAACACATAGGGGCTGTGAGCAGCAGAGCAAACATAACTGACACACATATACACATTTAGCAGTGGGGTGTACACCTGTGAGGTATGGTGCACAGTGCATGCCAGGGTGCTGTACAGGTGCACAGCAATACTGTGTACATGGGTGCAGTGTGTTCCAGGGGAAGGGGCATCACCTAACACAACCCATACATCACAGAGATGTATAATATTGGTAACGGGCATTGACTATAGCTGCAGTGCATGCTGTTGAGAGTGCCATATGTCATGCATGTTGACAGATGGGTAATGAGAGGTCTGTGTGTAATATCTTTGTGCACCCTCACCTGTAAGTGTGTGTGTGTGTGTGTGTGTGTGTGTGTGTGTGTGTGTGTGTGTGTGTGTGTGTGTCTGTGTGTGTGTGTGCATGTGTGTGTGTGTGTGTACAGTTAAGCAATGAAGTACAGGTCTTAAAGTGCATTTCTTTTTTTCCTCTCACAGCTGACAAGATGGGTCAGGGTCCCTCCTGCAGGCACACTGATGTCAGTGTCCATACAGACTCTGACAATGATGATAGATGTATTGAGGCACAGGCAGGGTTGTCAGGGGCTGAAGCTGTGCCATTGTTTGACATCCCACTGTTATCCACCCCATCCCCGCACACAGTCACATTGCCTATACATACCCCATCACCAGTGGCCATAGATGAGGGACAGTTAGTGGTTGGTGGTGGCATGGGACAGGACAGCGTGGTGTCTATTGCACATATGTTTGGACACAGCAACCATAGCCAGATGCCCAGTGAGGTACCACACAGGCAGATGTACAGGGGTGCTCATAGGCAGTCTGCTGGTCATCATGCCCCTGGCAGAAGTGCCACATCTGGTGTCACCAGATGCATGTTTCAGGCTGTCATGGAGGTGCACGCACGTATGGAACGGTATACCAGACAGGGTCTGAGGATGCAGAGGGCTACTCATTCAGCTGTTATTGACAACATCTGTGATCTTGCAGGTGCTCACCATTATTTTGCAGAGGTCCTGGATAGACGGTTGGGTGAGGTGGTGGGAATCCTCAACCGTGGAATGCCTGTGCTCGAGCATATGGTGCGAGTAGTGCGACAGCCACATTGATGTAGGCCAGAAACACCAACAGGTGGAGGGCAATGTGGACATGCAAGAAGTCAGAGCTGCTGCCATAGTGGCAGTACCAGCCACAGCACTGCAGGGGGGGGCGCTGTCCACACCACTACATAGCAAGCCAAGTGCACGTGGCCCTGGCAGGTCCCAAGAGGGACCTGGATTCAGCGGACAAATGTCATCATCAGGAGAGAGTACCATATCATGGCATGTACCTGGTAGTGCCCGTGGAACCCCTGGCAGGCACAGTTCTTGTGTCTGTGGGCGAAGATGGTGAACTGCACACCCTGCCAGGTATGGTCTGCAGCTGTCCAACAAACCCCTGTAAAGGGCAGCAACATGGCAGAACTGTGTGCATGCATACACACACACATCACCAACACAGCTAGGGCAACTCCATACCTACACACACCACATCTGCACAGCTCAATTCATAATGAAACCCCCAAACACACACACATGATGTCAAACAAATGGCTAAGCCTAGGTCTCTGGCAAACCCACAACACACCCTGTGCATATGATGATACCTGTGCCACATCCCTGTCATCCATAACAATGATGCAAGGACAGGCTAATATGGTTCTCATGCACAGGGTGACTGTACTACAGTGTACAAATGTAATGCTGTGTAATGTTTTCAGCACTAAAGTTTAATGTTTACATGTCAGGATGTGTAGCTGTTCAGCCATGATGCATTATAGCCGTTACTAACACTGAGTGATTGTGGTCTCCATAATGTATTCTGTTGTGTTGTAGGTGTCTATGTGTCAGCAGGATGTTGGTCTGCTGTTTCCTACAAGGGGTATGGCACTGTGGTGACACCTTGACTGCGCCATATCCTGGGTACAGTTGAACACAAGTCACAGGTCTGTATAACAGTTACTGCATGTGCCACATGCCTGATAGGTCTGAGGGGTGTATACAGGTGAGTGCATGGTGACTGATGTCAGCAGCCCTTCTACAATGGACAATGGTAAGTGTACTGGGTGGTACACACCACATATTGGTGTATATAACACACACACACACACACACACACACACACACACACACACACACACACACACACACACACACACACACACACACACACACAAACTTTGGTGTTGATGCAATACACAGAGAATACTGTACACATAGATGTATGTACTTTTGCAAGGAACCCATTTTAGCCTATGTAATTCCACCAAGACAGAATAGGCACAACATCACATTTGGAAATACAGTCTGCTAGTTTAATGTCATTGACAATGGTACTGGCAAGGTATATGTCCCCTTCCCCAATGTAGTGCAATCCTCAACTTGGTAAACATAGGTGTGCTGGTGTGGGTGGCACAGCCTTACCTTTTGGAGGGTATGGGGTGGTGTAGAACCGCAGATAGTGTGATTGACAACTACTTAACCTGTTAACATGAACTGTACAGTATTACAGCCAACTAAGCGGGGGGATACAGTCAACAATAACCTCAATGATGGTGGCTGTGTCCACAAGATTCACACCCAGCTATATATATCAACCCCAGTATCGCTGTACAGATATACAGTGGAGAAGAGGGCATTTACAATCTACTACTAGTTTTGATGGAATGGATTTCCACAAGATGATACCTGTGAAATGTTAGCATTTGTCAGTCAATTCTTGGACAGATGACCTGCTGGGACATGTATATTCTGCAAACTGAAGTAGATCCCTTCACATACACACACACTCTTACTTGGCAACACTGGGACTAGAAACCCTACCTAGGTACTTAATGCTACTAATGTGTGTGGTTTTAATTGCACACACCACACAGCTTTTAGGATGAGGTGTGTTCCAGGTTACATGTTAAGTGAAGAACATCACCAGGCCTTGTACAGTATAGTACTGGGGATGTACTGGTTGTTTATGAACAATACACAGTGTGACATATTGTCATAAACACCTTAACAAACACATAACAGTCATACACACATCTGAGAGACCTGGGTTTATCAGTGCTAACTACCTTGTCAGTGTGTCCATTCTGTTAGAGATAAGTTGCACACATCACATGGATCATTGGTCTGAATAGTGTAATCAGTTACCTGTATGGTTGACGGTGACAGTGGGCCCAATACAGTGGACCTTGGGACATGTACTGGGGGTACCATGATGTAAAGACAATATACCCAGCACCCACACCCCAGATTGGATATTGTACTCACTGAAACCCATGATAATACTCTGACATACCTACCATCACACATTGACCAGAACTGCAATACAACCCCTTGTCTATCTCAAGAGTGCTACTTCAGGGATGTGCATCTATTGCACATGCTGCAGGGATAGTAGGGTGATGCTTTGTCATGGCTCTCCTATGGTCAGCAACATCACTATCCCTTATACTGTGTGGCAAGGTGTATTGTATTAGGAGAATGTGGCCTCAGAATGCTGTATTCTACAAATATACACACTTGCACACATACACACACTTGCCAGGACTCAGAGGGTAACCCATGCCTATCTACCCATTTGTACAACAATGTTGTCCTTGTACTGCAAGCTCCAGGTAGCCCATAGGGTGAAGAGTGTAACAAGGTACATGTAATGATATTTACAGCAGCAGACATATCTAACTATGGCAATGGGGGGTGCAGTGGGTGTGAAGGGCCTCAGGGTATTATCAACTACAGGTTTACAAACACACAGACACTGTTATTCTCAGTAATGCACACTGACACATTTGTCAGTACTTGTGTCCATAGGTGCCGGCGTTCATAGGTGTGTACCAGGATATTGTCCATGGAGAGATGGGAAGAGTAGGGGATGTGGGTACAGTGGTATCATGCCATCTGCCATTTGCGAGCAGGCCATCTATCAACTGATGCCATGGGAGTAATCCTCAGTGTGAGAGTTGAATGCAACATCCAATCATCTGGTTGCCTCTTGCAGAGGGCCGGTGAGGTGCTCCATTTGACATGTATGCAACATGTATTACATAACATGGTCAGTGTATGTCTTGGAGACCTGTACCCATGCATGTTCTGTTGACTGTGGTAGTGTAGTTGAGGTATCCATGGCATGTGGTGCTTACAGGGTGGGGATTCCTAGCTGTAGCATTCATAACACAGTTGGGCAGACATGCCAGTGTCACTCAAGCACAGATTGCCTGTAAGCAGCTGTTAGAAAAATATGTATTAATGTGTATATTAGTGCTTTTAAAAGCCCAAAAGGGTTAACACATTTATTCTATTTCATACTGCATAAATCCATATAAACTGCGAATGCTTTCTGACCTTGTATTTTGTCAGCACAGCTTAAGTCTTGCTTATGCCTTTGGAAATTTACTAAGAAGCAGATGATTTTCTGCTGGGTTAGGAAAATAATGAATAGAACAATACCATTTCTATAATGTTATTAAACTTAGACAATTAGCTCTGTTTGTGCTATGAGAACATACACAGCTGCAGGAAGGATAGATAAGTAGAACAAAGACTGCTTGAAGAATATGAACTATAATCTATGTTTGCTTTGTGCTTGAATTAGCAGAGTACCTTGAAATGTAACACAGCACTGTAGAAATAATTGTAACTAGCTAGTGGTCTCCAAGGCCATGTTATTTTTCAAAAAGTTTCTCACAAATCTAGTAATGTAATGTCATGTCAGCAAAAAATCATGAACAATATCTACTGTGAAAAAACAATATTGTAGGCTTGTATTTGATTACGTCAGCTTTAGAAGGCAATGTCTTGTAAAATAGTATAAGAATGGCTTCACTTCCTGTTACTAATCAGACAAACTCTGTATTTTTGCATGTTTTTGTCTCCTTGCTGCAAAAATTAAAAGTGCCTTAACCTGAACCTTATGTGTATTGGTCTTTGAAGGTTTTTCCTTTGACAGATTGGTCCTTTGGACTGGAAACCTTCACTTCACCTCGGATCAGACAGGCCAGGTGGCTTGAAACCGTACGGGGAAGAAACCACATTGGTTCTTCTTATCTGAAAAGACCTCCGACTGAATTGTCGTACAAAAGAGGCCAGCCACTTTCTGATCTGTGACTGAAGGACGGGTTTACCTCGAACCAGGTGATCAGTCATGAAGGCTCAGGTAAGGTGAATTTACCTTCTTTTTTTCTGTTTTAGATCAGGGACTTGATTAGCATTGTTTTTTCAGGAGATTTGTTTTGTACAGATCAGGGAAAAAAAGATTGCTGTCTTGTCATAGATCAGGTAGAATAGGTAGGCAGTCATTCTGGAGAGACTATAAAAAACCCCGTGGTACCACGTAAAAGATAAGCAGGGTTACATAACATTTTTGAAGGTTAGAACAAAATGGGAAATAAGTGCACACAAAAAGATCCCAAACTCCGCCGTTAACCGAAGACGCGAAATATATGCAATCACAATGTGCCGATAATGTTAAATACTGCTCAAAATGGGTTAATAAGTATGAATTTGATGGTAAATTAGAAAATTCCTCGCTCGTTAAACTTGTCAAACAGCTTAAAACTGATTCCAGAGGTCGGGTAAAAAAGCAACGTAAATTAGGAATTCCTCAGGCACACAGGTGGATTGAGGAAGCAAACCGTAGGGAACAAAAGAGTAATAATTCAAAAGCAATGTTTTTAGATAAAGAGGACAACAACTTAGTAATAGCATCAGCCCCTCCACCTCCCTTACCAGAATATGAGGCAAGTGAACAAGTTAGTCCACCCCTGCGATATCCTGCTATCACTGTAAGTAGAGACACTACAAAAGCAACACCGTTTGTTAGAGATCCCGTTGAGACCAGGTCTCGAACACGGGCAGAAAACTCAAAAGCGGACATTGAGTTATATCAAATGGGTAGAAATTCATGATATGTGAGTGAAGAAGAGATATGACCACTCATAGAAGTACCTAATCCTCAGGTAGGACAAGGAGGACAGGACCCAACTCTCCTAGTGTACAGACCGTGGACACCGGAAGATATCCGGAAAGCCACTGAGGGAATTCCCCATCTAAAAGTTAATTTTAGAAAATTCTTAGAAGACTTACAAGGCATGAGGTTAAGTTATAACTTAAATGGAGAAGTAGAAAAAGTAGTTAGACAAATCGTGGGACCAGATTGGCACATGATCAGTGGCAACTGGAATCCCTGTGACGCAGAACACAAACCCCTCCCACATAGCAGCGCAGAGCTAGACAACAGAGTGAAAGGTCTTACAGACTGAATCTCTGAGAAATGGAAGCCTAGGGCAGACTGGACTTGCATTAATCAATGCATCCAACAAGAAGGTGTAACTGTTGACAGATATTATGCCAGATTATTAGAGTGTTATAATAACCATTGTGGAATGCAGGTTCCTGAAGACCAGACACATGATTCCCCATATGAGCAGCAGTTAAAGAATGCATTTTTGAAAGGCAGTATTGCACCCATAAGCAGTTTTATTACAAAACACATGGTAGATCATCGTACAAGCAGATTACAGTCATTGCTTGAATATGCTAGGTATGCCGAGAGGCATTTTAATACCAAAAAGAAAAAGAAAGCCCAAGTATTTTCTGTAGAAGATGGAGTAGAAGTTTATGTAGTACAGTCCAGAAAAAAGGGCAAGAAAAATGCCCAGGGAAACAAACAATCTGATCAATGATCAGAAGACTTTGAGGGACGAAAGAAAAGGGGGGAGTGCTTTAAATGTGGTAAAAAGGGACACTTGGCAAGGGATTGCAAGAAAAACAAGAAGGCAACCACGGAAGATAAGGAGGGTGAGGACTGACTATATGATAGCCAGGAATCACTAGAAGGGAATAGCCGAGAAAAGACAAATGCAAATCTGATAGAGGGAGTAGAGGATGTGACAGAAGAAATAGAGGAAGTGCAAGAAGTTACGGATAGTGAAGGAAATGAAATATTGGATTTGGCTTTATTGAGCTTGGAGCTCTATTTAGCAGACACAAAACCAGAAGTCACACTCTTGGTAGAAGGGAGGGAAGTCACATTTTTGTGTGACTCAGGGGCCTCACAGACCCTGATACATCCCTCCAAACTGCCAGAGAACTCAGAGTCACCTGATTACATATTAGTGAAAGCAGCTAATGGACAGCTGTATCGAGAGCCCCTCTCCCATAACATCGCAATAACTGATCCTGTTTCAGGATTAACGCAGAAAAGCAAAATTGTTGTTTCTGCAAAATCCCCAGTAAACCTCTTGGGCAGAGACCTTATGCAGCTATTTGGTATAGCAGTAGTTCCAACTATGCAGGGTATGGAAGCACAGCGACAAATTGATACTTTTGCAGTGCGATCGGAGGGTGAAACATTTTATTGGTACAGCCAGGACTTGGTTACGACTGGTCCAGGGGCAGTAACCAAAGAGCTGATGAACGTAGCCATCAGCAAGTTCCCCTCCCTTGACACTGATAAACAACATTTGTTGCACTGTACTCTGTATTATTGTAGCACACCAGGACCTGACAAGGAATATGAGCAAGAGTTGTTTAGAAACCGTGCAAACAGGTTAGTATTACGTAATCTGTACTGGGACATAGAAGGGAACAGTGTAGCTAGCTGTTCATTGCCCCAGGAATTCTTTGCACTTTACAAATCTAATCGATTACCACATGTTAGCTTGACTAAGGACAAAAATGCAAAATGGGCAGACTTAGGAGAAAAAGTCACGAGATGGGAAAAACAGACAGAGTTAGAGCTGCCAGAACAGGGAGTACAAAAGCAGAAGTTAGATTGGATAACACAGACACACCCAGCTGTACACTTGCAGTCTAGCAAGGACAGCTAATTAGCACTCTTATTTAAAGAGGAAGAAGATTCCTTACAAAGCATACCAGAAACTCTCTGGTCAACAGGCAAATCAGATGTAGGACTTATTCGTACAGCAGGACCAGTTACTATCACACCAAAGTCAGGATTTAGACCACAAAAGAGACAGTCTCCCTTGAGAAAAGATGCAGAAGTAGGAATCAAACCTATAATAGCAGCTTTACTTAAGGAAGGAGTACTGGTGGAATCTCCTGATTCACCATGTAACACACCCTTATTTCCTGTTAGGAAAGCAAATGGAGAATGGCGTATGGTCCAAGATTTACAAGCTGTAAATGACGCAGTAATACCAAGGGCACCTACGGTGCCAGATCCACACACCCTGTTGAATGATTTAAAACCTCAACAGAAATATTTTTCTGTGGTAGATATCAGCAATGCATTATTTTCGATACCAATACACCCTGACTGCCAACATTGGTTTGCATTCACATTTCAGGGGAAAAGGTACACATACACGTGACTACCACAGGAATATTGTGAAAGTCCGACAATATTCTCACAAGAGATGGCAAGCAACTTGGTGGGATTTACCCCACCGAGAGGCAGTCAGATTTTACTTTATGTTGATGACATCCTGCTGGCAGCCCCCACCCAGCAAGATTGCAAAGAAGATACCATAGCGTTATTACAATTTTTAGCCACTCAAGGACATAAAGTAAACAAAAATAAATTGCAGCTTTGGAGAAATCAAGTTAAATACCTAGGATATGTAATATCCAAAGAGGGTAGAACATTAGATGAGGACAGAAAAATAGCGATTTTGCAAGCACCGAAGCCCACTACCAAGAAGGAAATGATGTCCTTCCTGGGTACGACCAATTTTTGTCGGAGCTGGATTCCAAACTATGCCTTGGAATCTGCACCTCTGACTAACTTAATATATAAAAAGCCTATGGCGGCACAAGATTTATTACAATGGACACCAGAAGCAGAATCTGCTTTCTGCAAACTGAAACAGTTGATAGCATCCTCATTAGTTTTAGGATTACCAAACTATCATAAATGATTTTTCCAAACTGTAGATTGTAAGCAAGGTTATATGACATCAGTGCTAACACAACAGCATGGGGACAAGCAACGCCCCATTGCTTACTATTCATCACAACTGGACCCAGTGGTGCGGTCTTTACCCCACTGTGTACAAGCAGTAGTCGCAGCTGCAATGGCATTACAGGCTTCAGCCTCAGTAGTATTGTTCCACCCTCTCACATTGAGAGTGCCTCATGCAGTTGCGATTATTTTACTGCAAGAAAAAGTAGCATATCTTTCTCCTGCTAGGCATCTTTCCTGTATGACTATATTGTTGAGCCAACCTCATATGACAGTTGAACGATGCACGACTTTGAATCCATCTACCTTGCTTCCAACTCCTGCAGATGGCACACTGCACAGCTGCCTGCAGGAGATTGAGCAAAAGAAACTACCTAGAAAAGATCTTACGGATGTTCCCTTGGATGATGCCGAGGTGACAGAACCTAGTTGGATATGCAGTAGTTTCTGATACTGAGATTATAGAAGCAAAATCTTTACCACACAATTTATCTGCACAGGCAGCAGAACTGATTGCCTTGACATGGGCATGTACCTTAGCAAAGGGTAAATGTGTGAACATTTTTACTGATAGCCAGTATGCTTTTTCTACTGTACATGTTTTTGCGCAACAGTGGAAAAATCGAGAAATGATAACATCTACTGGCAAACCAATCAATCATGCACAGTTTATTTTAGATCTTTTAGAATCTATTCAGTTACCTCATAAAGTAGCTATTTGTAAATGCATAGCTCATACCAAGCAACAGGATAGAATTTCAAAAGGTAATGCGAGAGCCGATACAGCTGCAAAGCAGGCAGCTTCAGCTTCAGAAGTATTTCTTTTGAATGAGGAATTACAACCTTCTGAGATTTTAGACTTAGAAATGTTAAAAACAATGCAGACACTTACTACGCAAGTTGAGAAACAGAGATGGATAAAACGAGGAGCAATTCTCAAGAAAGGGCTGTACATCTCCAAAGAGGGAAAACCGATATTGCCATCTAATTTGTTTAGATATGCAGCTTTGCTGAGCCATGGACAGTGCCATGTCTCAACAGGGGGGACGGTACAGTTAGTGAACCGAGTGTTCACAACATATGGATTCATAAACTACACTAAAAATTTTTGTTCGTCATGTCACGTTTGTAATAAACATCATGCACAAGGGGCGTTAAAGCCCAAGCAAGGGAGTGTCCCTACACCACCGTATCCATTCCATACTATCTGTATGGATTTCATAGAACTGAACAAATGTGAAAATAAGAAGTATTGTCTTGTCATTGTAGATATGTTTTCCAAATGGGTGGAAGCTTTTCCGACCAAAAATCCAGACGCAGCTACTGTTGTGAAAACCCTTATTAAAGAAATCATTCCTAGATTTGGCATACCGGAAAGGATCTACAGTGACAATGACACATATTTTGTAAATCAAACCATACAACAGCTGAGCAGGTATTTTGGAATTTCTTTAAAAAAATCATTGTGCGTATCATCCTCAATCTGCAGGATTGGTAGAGAGACACAATGGAACATTGAAAAATAAGTTAAGGAAGCTTATAGAGGAAACACATATAAATTGGGTGTACTGTCTGCCCCTGGCACTGTTGAGCATGAGAACTATGCAAAGGGATTGACTCCTTTTGAGAAGTTATTTGGACAAGCATATTATATACCTCAGTGGAAACCTCTCATGCCCGCAGACCAGGAAGCAGACTGTACACTTGCTGAGTATATGAGAAGATTGTTGAATTCTAAACATCTCTTGCAGTTAAATTCTGTTTCAGATAAAGAACAAACCAGACCATCGGAAGCAGCAGTAGTCCCAGGCACGTGGGTCTGGGTGAAGTTCATCAAAAAGAAGAACTGGACGACACCAAATTGGGAAAGCCCATTCCAAGTGCTACTGTCAACACCCACAGCAGTCAAGATTGTGGAGTGATCATCTTGGATTCACCTGACACACTGCAAACTGGAGAAAAACTTTGAACTGATCAAAAGTATTGTTACTATTACACAACAAGAATAAAAATGACAAAATCCAGAGCAAACAGGAATGCAGAACAACCACAGAAGTATTGCATGATCATCCTGTTAACTATACTGGTGACACTAATCTTTTTGTTGTGGCCTTTCCTTTTTCCAGCCACACAAGCTGAACTGAATAAACGTGATGCGTTACTCATGGACTGGTACCCAAACTTTAACACTTACCAAGCAATTAAATATGTGTATGCTGAGACTTTTAATATTTCGAATTGTTGGATCTGTACAGCTTTACCGACAGCATACGGGGGAATATTAATGACTGCAGTTCCCCTAGGGGTCAATGAGACCTGGGAAAACTTAATTTATGACACCACAACCATTAAATCACAAGATAAAATAGCATTGCTCTTGTCTGTTCCACAGAAGGGAAATGTGTGTTTCTACAAAAATGATATTGTTCAGGTGGGTTGGAGCAATTGCAATGTGACAGTTCCTTAAAAATGTTACACTAAAGCAAATAATGCAGGTTCTTATAGTAATACAGACTATGATTCATTTCTTGAATTGATGCATAAAACAATTAATGAAGTACAACATAATGATGTTCTTTTTAAGCAACTATCTATAATTGATAGGAAAATGTTTCATGCAGGGCAAGTATATGTTAATAGCAAGGTTACTACTAAGGTAGAGGATTGTTATTTTGTGTGTGGCAAAAAGGCATACAAATGGTTACCTGAGAATTGGTCTGGCAGTTGTTTTTTGGGTTACCTGGTTCCGGCCATATGACACACTGCAGTTTTGCCTCGAGGTAGAATTTGAAATGCCCGAGAGGTCACCAGGAAACCTGTCAAGAAACCTGAGAATCCAGTGGGACAAATCGAAGTGGGCTGGAGAAACCATCATTCCATGGGTGATAAACTGACACATATGGACTTGAGCGATACTGTTATATAGTGGGCAGGCATATTACCAGCATATGGAGCAGTGAAATCAATTTGGGAGCTGAGAAAACTGTCTAAACCTCTCGAAGTAATGAGCAATGCAACTTTTTCTGCTCTCGAATTAGTAACTGATGAACTGAATGCTATGAGAACTGTGGTGCTTCAAAACCGCATGGCTCTTGACTTCACCCTAGTGGCGAGAGGTGGTACGTGCACTTTAATCCAAAAAGCGTGTTGTTCGTACATTCCTGACAACCAGCACGAGATAGGCAACCATCTTGAGGTGATTCAGCAAGTGTCGGCCATGACCAAACCAGGCCCAAACCCACTGACAGACTTTTTCCAGAAATGGTTTAGGGGGTGGGATACCATCCTAATGAACATCTTGATTGCCATTTGTGTAGGTATGCTTTTGTTGGGAGTATGTGTCTGTTGTGGCATCCCCTGCATGAAAAGATTGATCAAAGATTTTATAGACATGTCGGTTTCTGAAACCTTGTATCAAAGTACTGAGTTTGAAGAACTGTTAAAGACTGAAATGCTTTCATAAGTTCAACTGAATGACTCTCTTAACTGCAAATCCTGAATGGAAGAGGTTAGGAGAAGAAATAAACTGTTTATGCTTTTGAAAGTAGAATAAAAGTATTAATAGGAGAGAAATGTTAGAAAATTTTGTATTAATGTGTATATTAGTGCTTTTAAAAGCCCAAAAGGGTTAACACATTTATTCTATTTCATACTGCATAAATCCATATAAACTGCGAATGCTTTCTGACCTTGTATTTTGTCAGCACAGCTGAAATCTTGCTTATGCCTTTGGAAATTTACTGAGAAGCAGATGATTTTCTGCTGGGCTAGGAAAATAATGAATAGAACAATACCATTTCTATAATGTTATTAAACTTAGACAATTAGCTCTGTTTGTGCTATGAGAACATACACAGCTGCAGGAAGGATAGATAAGTAGAACAAAGACTGCTTGAAGAATATGAACTATAATCTATGTTTGCTTTCTGCTTGAATTAGCAGAGTACCTTGAAATGTAACACAGCACTGTAGAAATAATTGTAACTAG
>NC_056731.1:379382167-379429667 GCF_019279795.1 Protopterus annectens
GGGTTATTTCAAGGTGACTAACATCAGAAGGCATGCTACAGTAGGGCAATGGGAGGTGTAGTGAGTGTGAATGGCTTCAAAATCATTAATCTCCACACACACACACACACACACACACACACACACACACACACACACACACACACACACACACTTGCCAGCACTGACATGCATGGGTTCATTGCTTCACAGGTGTGTAGTAGTTGACCATGCCAGAAGGCTGTACAAGGCTAGGCAAAGGGAATACCTTGGCATCAGACCACATGACAATGGTCTTCAGTGTGGCTCACGGGTGTAGTCCCTGGATTGGCCCACGCAGCTGGGTATTGTATTCACCATCCACTCATTTGGATTTCTATTGTGGGTGGCCAGTGCTGTGCAATGCTTGCCATGTATGTGATTTATATTCCATAACATGGACAGTGTCTGGGTTGTGCACATTTGCCACATGCATATTCTGTGATGTGTGGAAATGTGCTTGGGTTCTCTGGGGCTTGTTGTGTGGACAGATTGTTATCTGATGTGGCATTCCTGACCTCATGTGGTGAGACCTGGCTATGGAACTGAGGTCATGCCTGCACTTACATTGAAAGCATGATACAGGTATTCAGTTGAGTTAGTGGCATCTGTCCATACAGGGCATGTGTATAAGACATGGTATTCCCTTTGTGGGTTACATTTGCAGACTTTACAGTTGTTGCAGGCATCCAGTGGGGAACATAGCAAAGGACCACTGTAAGCAATTATTTGCCTGTTGTAGGGAGTGAGCAGGGTGTCATGTCCTTTTACTTGGTGGATAACACACACTCAGTCTGGAGATTTTACACATCACAGTACATTCTGATGTCAGTGGCAGTGTTGTGGTCAGCAGGCATGTAGCCCACTGCAATCACACTGTGGTTACTATCTGTGGGCAATATGCAGGGAACTACCAATATAGTGGTTGTTGCCTAGCCAAGTGTGTTTGTGTATGAGACATGGGTGGAGAGTGTTCTCTGAGTAATACAAGAGTTCACCGATCCATAATGTCACATGTAGGGCTATGGATTGTCTACACCAGCCTCTCTGCTGTTTGACATCTGTTGTCCTTGTAAGGTGGACATTGTGACATATAGTAGGTCCTCAACATAATAATCTAGCAAAACCCGCCCCAAAATGCATCTTGTCATTACACATTCACAGCAACTTCCACACAAGATACTGATGACAAGCACACACACACACACACACACACACACACACACACACACACACACACACACTTGCCAGTACTGAGATTCAAACCCTTACCTAGCTATGTATTGCTATTAAACTGCACCGCATTTATCGCATGTGCCATAGAGCTTTTTGGATGGATGTTGTCCCAAGGTACTTCTAAGGTGATGAACATCACCAACCTTTGTAAATACTGGCATTGGGTGATGTAGTGGGTGAGAGATCCCCAAAATATTTTTATCCGAATCACACATTTACATTTCCCAGGGGTGAGGTTAAAACCTCTAACAACCTTTACTGACTATTATGTTACACAATTACCACATGAACCACTGACCTGACATGGTATAGGTTTCGCAACAGATACTTGTAAAGTGGATGATATCTGCAGGATGTCAGGCTCTGAGATGTGTGCTGGCTGTAAATAGGGACAAAATATTTGAGGTACACACACAAACACTTGCCACAGATGAGATTCAAATCCATAGCTGTGTAGCTACTGCTACTACATTGTTCCGCATTTATGGCATGCACCACGGAGCTTATAGGGTTAGCCCTTCTCCAAAGGTATATTTCAAGGTAGATGACATCATCAGGCTTGCTAAAGTAGGGCAATGGGAGGTGCAGTGACTATGAATGGCCTCAAAACCATTACTCTCTACACAAACACACATGCACACAGAGTTCCACAGTTGCCATGTCTGAGATTAGAAATCCTACCTAACTAGTACATTAGACTATAGCATTACACAGTTATTGCACGTGCCATGGAGCTTACAGGGCTGAATCTTGCCCAAGGAGGTATTTCAAGGTGACTGACATCAACAGGCTTGCTAAAGTAGGGCAATGGGAGGTGTAGTGACTGTGAATGGCCTCAAAAGCATTACTCTCTACACACACATGCACAGAGTTTCACAGTTCCCATGTCTGGGATTAAAACTCCTACCTAATTAGTATGTTACACTATAGCATTACACAGTTATTGCATGCAGCACGGAGCTTACAGGACTAGCCCTTATCCAAATGTGTATTTCAAGGTGAATAACATCAGCAGGCTTACTAAAGTAGGGCAATGGGAGGTGTAGTGTCTATGAATGGCCTCAAAATCATTGATCCCTACACACACAAACACGCACAGACAGAGTTTCACAGTTGCCATGTCTTGGATTAGAACTCCTACCTAACTAGTATACCATACTATAGCATTACGCAGTTATAGCATGTGCCACAGAGCTTATAGGGCTAGCCCTTATCCAAAGGTGTATTTCAAGGTGAATGACATCAGCAGCCTTGAGAAAGTAGGGCAATGGGAGGTGTAGTGTCTATGAATGGCCTCAAAATCATTAATCCCTGCACACACAAACAAACACACACAGAGTTTCACAGTTGCCATGTTTAGGATTAATACTCCTACCTAACTAGTACATCACTCTATAGCATTACCCAGTTATCACATGCATCACAGAGCTTACAGAGCTGAATCTTGTCCAAGGAGGTATTTCAAGGTGACTGACATAAGCAGGCTTGCTAAAGCAGGGCAATGAGATGGGTAGAGACTGTGAATCACCTCAAAATCATTGATCTATACACACACAGAGTTTCACAACTGTCATGTCTGGGATTAGAACTCCTACCTAATACATTACACTATAGCATTACGTAGTTATCATATGCGCCACGGAGCTTATAGGGCTCGTTCTTATCCAAAGGTGTATTTCAAGGTGAATGACATCAGCAGCCTTGCTAAAGTAGGGTAATGGGAGGTGTAGTGTCTATGAATGTCTTCAAAATCATTGATCCCTACAAACACAAATATAGAGTTTCACAGTTGCCATGTCTAGGATTAAAACTCCTACCTAACTAGTACATCACACTATAGCATTATGCAGTTATTGCATGCAGCACGGAGCTTACAGGACTAGCCCTTATCCAAATGTGTATTTCAAGGTGAATGACATCAGCAGGCTTGCTAAAGTAGGGCAATGGGAGGTGTAGTGTCTATGAATAGCCTCAAAATCATTGATCCCTACACACACAAACACGCACAGACAGAGTTTCACAGTTGCCATGTCTTGGATTAGAACTCCTACCTAACTAGTATACCATACTATAGCATTACGCAGTTATAGCATGTGCCACAGAGCTTATAGGGCTAGCCCTTATCCAAAGGTGCATTTCAAGGTGAATGACGTCAGCAGCCTTGCTAAAGTAGGGTAATGGGAGGTGTGTCTATGAATGGCCTCAAAATCATTGATCCCTACACACACAGTTTCACTGTTGTCATGTCTGGGATTAAAACTCCTACCTAACTACTACATCACACTATAGCATTACACAGTTACTGCACATGCCATAGAGCTGACAGGCTGAATCTTGTCCAATGATGTATTTCAAGGTGACTGACATCAGCAGGCTTGCTAAAGCAGGGTAATGGGAGGTGTAGTGACTGTGAATGGCCTCAAAATCATTGATCCCTACACATACAAGCATGCACAGAGTTTCTCAGTTGCCATGTCTGGAATTAGATCTCCTACCTAACTAGTACATTACACTATAGCATTATGCAGTTATCGCACGTGCCACAGAGCTTAATGCTGTTCAAGGAGGTATTTGAAGGTGACTGACATCAGCAGGCTTGCTAAAGTAGAGCAATGGAAGGTGTAGTGACTGTGAATGGCCTCAGAAAGATTGATTCCTACACACACACACACACACACACACACACACACACACACACACACACACACACACACACACACACACACACACACACACAGGTCCATGTCTGACATTAGAACACCTACCTAACTAGTACATCACACTATAGCATTATGCAGTTATTGCACATGCCACAGAGGTTATAGTGATGACCTTTATCCAAAGGGGTATTTCAAGGTGACTGACATCAGCAGGCTAGCTAAACTAGGGCAATGGGAAGTACAGTGTGTGTGTGAATGGGCCATAAACCATTCTTCTGGAAACATACACAAGTTTACATTTGACAGGACTGTGTAAATGACTGCTAGATGAATAATGACTTGTACTGTCATGTTATACAGTTATCACAAGCACCACAGATACTATAGTGCTGAGGGCTACCAGAAGCAAATGTCTACAGTGATCAGGGGTGGCTCATGCTATTGGACTGCAGGACTGCAGCCCCCCTAGCTGTAAAATGAAAACAACAGAAAAGTAGCTGCAAGTCCTGCTTTTCCCTGTGTGTCTTCCGGACTGCTGTCTAACCAGTCCGGATTACAAAAACAAGGAATTCATTGTAGATGCCCCAAAGTCTAAGTGATTTATAACCACATAGACTGTAAGGAGAATAGACTGCAATGTCTGCAGTCTGACTCCCCATCTCTCCCGACTTTACAAAACTGATTAGCTCTGCACTCCTGGCTCATATCTGATTGGCTGGCTCCCACTCCTGGCATGCACGCACACACTCTCTTGGACTGAGTGCTACTTGCAAAGGAGTAATGGCAGTGGACTGAGTGCTTCTTAATGCAGACAATGTCAAGTCGAACTGAGCAGCAGATAGCCTCATTCAGAGTGGACTGAGCAGCAGATGTATAAGCAGACATTCTTGTTCAGAAGCTAACATCTGTGTGTATGTGTGTGGTTTGGAAACTAATGGCTGAGTGTGTGTGTGTGTGTGTGTGTGTGTGTCTGTGTGTGTAAAATGCCCCACTCCAATATTCCTGGTGGCTAGAGTTATGGAGGCTGAGGCTCAAACCCTGTACTTTGGATACAGGTAGCAGCAACAGCCTGAATTTCCTACCCACTACCATTGCAGATTTTTGCCTCATATGTTTCTTAATGTGATGACACAGGCATTTGAATTTCAGACTTCATATTCTTCAGAAAATACATTGGTAACACTACACAAAACAAACCCCTTTATTCTACAAATTTTCTAAGACTATAACATCAATATTTGAAATTGTCCCTATTTTTGGGGCTGTATTCTCCCATTATTGGCTTTGTCCTGTTTTTTTGTGCTAAGAGGTTGAGAGCTTTGGTGAAAACTGAGAACAGAATTCACTGAATATGTTTGGGGGCTGTATTCCCCCATTATTGGCTTTGTCCAAGTGTTTTGTGCTATGATGTTGAGAGGTATGGTGAGAACTGAATTCATTAAATAATAGCCATTATAGTTTGAGTATTCATTTCTTTAAATAAACAGTTTATATGGCATAGTGGTATGTTGCTCTGACTGTAGTACATAGGGTCCTGTGTTCAAGACTTGGCAGTGAAAAACATGGTGGTAATATAACATTTTATTCTAGCAACTGTGCTAAGAGGTTGAGAGCTATGGTGAGAACTGAGAACTGAATTCAGTGAATATGTTTGGGGGCTGTATTCCCCCATTTTTGGCTTTGTCCAAGTGTTTTGTGCTAAGAGGTTGAGAGGTGTGGTGAGAACTGAATTCATTAAATAATAACCATTTAAGTTTCAGTCTTCATTTCTTTTAGGAAACAGCTGATGGCATAGTGGTATGTTGCTCTTATTGTAGTGCATAGGGTTCTATGTTCAAGACTTGGCAGTGAAATGCAGGGTAGTAACAACATTTTATTCTAGCAACTTTCTAAGATTATACAAGCAGTATTTAAAATGTATCTCTGGTTTTTGGGCTTTTATCTCCTTCTCTCTCCCAATAAATTTTGGCTTTTTCCAGATTTCTTGTGCTGCAAATTTGAGAGATACAGTTGAGTGCTGAGTGGATTTTACAAGGAACTGAAAGCTTGAAGAGATGTTTAGTGCTGCTTATGCTGAGTTTACTTGCATTGTTAATAGCACAACAGGTAGTGTACTTGCTTTCGATGCTGAGAGCTTGAAGAGACGTTTAGTGCTGCTTATGCTGAGTTTACATGCATTGTTAATAGCAAAACAGGTAGTGTACTTGCTTTTGATGCAGAAGGCTGTGGGTTCTACTTCCACAGTATGTAGATGTGTTGCTGATACTGTACTGTGTTGTACTTTTAAAGGGGGTGGATGCTGCAGTCCTGGGAATATCCTCTTTGGTCGGAGGTACCTAGTAACTATGAACCTGTTATCAGTTTGCCATCCATTCCCTGTTGCAATATTACTAGCTTATCATTTTTCTGAATGTAATATAGGCAATTTATTCCTCAAGGGCACCAGGCACTTTATTTGTAGATGAAACAATGAAATATAAAGTTGTTTGCCAACAGCAACCTCTTCATTAGTTACAGATCTTTTTAATGTGGAATTATTTAGATAACTTTTACTTCTGCAGTGATTGTGCATCTTTACTGATACTGGGGGATTGTAGAAGTTTGAGTAGACTTTTATGATGGAAATGTTCTCAACTGGGCAATGTTGTCATTATTGGTGCATGCATTTTGTTTCATTGGGTACTGGAAAAATGTTCAAAACAATAAATAACACCCTCTAACAACTGTACTGGAAGGAATATAATTTAATGCAATCAGGAAGGTGCATAACAGAACACATGTATGTTTTTTGTGTGCAATGGGCCTATCATTTGAAAATAGCCCAAAGTTAATCTTTATCTGCCACTAGACAAATGCATTTTCTTTAAATGTGGGTTTCAGTGCTGTTTCAATGAATGTGAATTTCAAGATCAGGGAAGTTTTAATACTAAGTATGTTTTCATTGTGAGACTGCATTGCTTTGTTTAGCAGATGTCTTAGTGTTTGTGTTGTAAAATGCAAAATAAAACTTTCAAATGAAGTCCAAATCATCGTAGAAGTAAAACAGTCTGCACATTAGTGTTTATAGTAAATGGGGTGAAATAGCCAAGAAAATGGTTCATTGGAATGGCTGCATGGGGGAAGGCTCCATTTGACCATGATTTTGTGAGGGGGAAGAGCAGCAAACTCAGACAGCCCCGGCTGAAATATACCTGTCAACTGTCCAGATTTTCACAGAATGAATAGATTTTTGCTTCTTATTTTTGGTTTGTTCCTCATAAAATTTGTCGTTTTCTGGCAAATCATTTAGGAATTAAGTCACTAAATAACAGACACTGAGTTTCAGACTTCATAACCTTCAGAAAAATGCATGCTAAAGCAAGACCTATTATTCTATCTACTGCCTCAGTTTATACAAGAGGAATTTTTAGTACTCATTATATGCCCCCCCCCCAATATATTTGGCTTTGTCCAGATTTCCTGCATTAACAGATTGAGAGGTACGTGCAAATACATTGCTTTATAGAATTAGGCATATCCAAACCTCTCAACTGTACCCGATTTTGGCTCAAAATGTTGCTCTTCCCCTAATAATCCCTCCGCAAAATGGCAATTTTGGAAGAAAACGTGGAGGGTTTACAATTAATAAATAACTGTAATAATCAGTTATAGATTACTTTTATTTCAGAAATGCATGTAGATTCTTTTATTTTGTCAGCTGCTCAAGTTAACAGTACTGCTATTAAAAATGTGTCCCTTCTTTGACAGGTTCCCAGCTGTATTGTGTGGCTATTTTATATTTTTGCAACACATTTTTGGTCCATTTTTCATAAAATTGTGTTTTTTTGTCAAATTATTGACAAATCATTAAAGCCTGAAGTTAGAAAATAATGACAGACATTTGAGTTTCAGATTTTATACCCTTCAGAAAATTCATATTAATGCAAGACCTACTATTCTATTATCTTTCTAAGTTTATAAGAGCAATATTTAAAAAAAACTGTCCTTGTGTTTGGGCCTTTGTCCCACTTCTATGTATGGCTTTGTCCAGATTTCTTGCTCTGAGGTTGAGAGAAATGACAAATGTGTCAGGGCCATCACAATCAGCCAGAGGCATTTCAAATTGTGACATACTTGTTGCACCCCACTCCCCCATGTAGTGACTCTGGATGTGTCCAAGCAAGGCAAGGAGCAGTTATGCAGTATAAATGTGCAGTGTATCCCCCCATCCAAGCTAGACACAAGTACTACAGTGGCTTTTCATCTGTCCTTGATTTTGCAGAATGTTCTGGTTTCTGTCATATTTTTATACTGTTGATTTATGCTTATTATTATTATTCAGAAAGTGCCTGTTGCTCTGTGTTTAAGTAGCAATGCTTTAATGACCATCAGGTAAGCTTGTCTGAGATTGTAAGATGCAATTAAGCTTTAATAAGCATACTGTTTAAGAATTGCCAATATTGAAAGCATTTCTGTTGTTGCCATGCAGAGCATACTTGCATAACTTGATAATGTATAAGCCTTGGGTAATGAATGCATATGACAGTATTTGAAATAAAGGACAGGATTACATTATTTGAAGAAGCTCATTACATTTGTTGGAGACTTGCAAGCTTTACCTGTAAACTAAACAGAATGTCAGTCTATCATGTGTGGTCCATAACCTGTGCAGTAATCCTTTAAGCAATGTATCTTGAGCTTGTTTCTTGTTTGCTTTTCATTTTTACTTTGATCATGTTTTCCCCATGAAACAAGTAGATAATTATTGTCAGGTAGCAGGTCTTTTTCGGATAAGAAACATTTTTGCAAGTGGGGGTATCACAGAGATTGCTACTTTCAGCATGTTACTTGGTACTTTAATAAAGCTGAATATAAATTATAATTAGAACTGCAGTGCAAGTAGAAGTGGTTTGAGTTGAGTGCTGATTTGAATTGAGTGCTGCTTGTTTTTTTACACTTGATTTTGACTGGCATTCCAGTAATGTATTTAAAAAGTAATTTATTTTTTTCATGCCTCACAACCTTTTTGTTTCCATCTAGATATTAAGTAAGCTGGCATGCAGCCAATGCATTGAAATATTTTTTTTTCTTCTATACTTCATTTTGTCTTGATTGGACTCTCATAATGATGGTTTGGACTCTCATAATGATGGTTTGGCACTCAGGGTAGCATATGTAATTAAAGTTACAGTTTTTGTAGTTTTGAGCATAGCTCCTCCCCTTTCTAGTTGGCTGCACCCCTTCCCATTGACCCCACCCATTCAGCTGTCTCCTGCAGACCCCCTTTGATTTGAAGTCAACAGCTGCCACTGACAGTGATAGACATTGGCACATCATGTGATATTGGCCAATTGGATGTGTGGTGGGTGGGACAGGCCTCATGATGGGAAGCTCTTTGTCACTGTCTCTCTCTTCCCCACATCTCTGTTTGTGTATGTTTGACCTATTATAGCGTGTTGTCCTTGGATATATGCATGTGTTCCTATCCAATGTGTGTGCAAAGCATGACTGGTGTGCAATGTGGTATGTGTGCACAGACATCTGCGACTGACAGATATGTATAGTCCACTGTTTTTGCCAGACAAGTGTGGGAGCATGCTCAGTATGACCCTTCTGTATTTTGTTGAAAGACATGGGCTTCATTTCTCTAAGTGTGGGAGCACGCCCAGTATGACCTTCTGTACTGAATGTGTGAATCCATTCCAGGTAGGTTGTACTCCAGTAGAAGCATTTGTGTTCTACACCTACAGCTAGAAACCTGTTTCTGCAGGATATCTGTAGATACGTTGACAATATGGAGTCACAATAGGCAAAGGATATTGGGATACTGTAACTAATTGTGTCTGTGCTGCTTCTGCTACATGGTTTTGGTGTTAGCAGAGATATTCAGACATATGCATTGTTTTACACTATGATGTATTATGTTGTCAACTACTGACAGATATACTTATTTGCTCGCAGTAATTTCCTGGGGAATACAAGATGAATGAAGCTGTGTCCAGTATTGTGGTCTGCAGCCTACATATTCTTACACAATCATGCCATTCTGGAGGGGGAGCTGCAGACACTTGCTGATGGGTCTGTGTAAATGGTCCAGCACCTTGGTACTGTGGTGGTTGAGAATCCCATGCTTGTACATCTATCGATGTGACAGAATGGCCATATCCTGCTGTGGCCATACCTCTCAGCTGTACAGATTCACACAGGATACCCAGAGGCAGGGCTCATATATCTGGTCATTTCCCCTTCACATTGTGGTTTACAAACAAGTTTGTAGACACCCATTCCTGGGTTTGCAGGCAGGGATAGTATGGGCACACATCAGAGTTTCAGACTTCACACACTCTATGGCATCCATCCTTCTACCCCCTCTGTTATTCTATCCTCTTCCTAACATTATGCAAGTGATATCTGATAAGTATCCCTATAGTTATCACTTCATCCCAGCAGTATTTAAGGGTTGGTCCACAGCTCATGCAGTAGGACATGGTGGACATGCTACTGGGATTTGTCGACATGACCTTGCATTTGTGTTCTGTGGACTGTGTTATGTCGTTATTTGGGACTCCATGAGATAACATACATTGGCAGTACAAGTGAGAGACAAGCCTTTGACAGAGGACTGTAGGGCATTTGGTAGTGATGCAGGCCATCTGTAGCAGGCCAGTGCATTATGTCACTCCTACAGTCCTAGGCTGCAAGCCACTGGATTCCCCTGGGGTTACAGGTTAGGTGTGCAAGGTGTTAATGGCAATAGTTTCTGTCCTTATTAATCCATTGGTGTGGATGCTAGCATGGTGCTGCTTACAGTTAGGGACACACCTGCATGGGACACCTCTTCAGCATGCTGCATTCTGTGGTATTCCCATATAGAAGTGGGGATCATATTGTCCTCATTCCCAACAGCAGGGATATGACCTGTGATGAACCTGTGGCTGATGGTGGGGTGAGCTGAGTGTGTGTGTAATATGCAAGCTTCTTGCAGCTGACTCACAGATATACGTGGGGCATTCCCCTTATGCTGGCTTGTGCGGGGACATCAGCAGTTTCTCAGTACTTTATAATTGTGCCTTTTGTGGTCTGCCAGTGTTTGGCCAGACTACATCAGTATTCCATACTACACAGACAACTAATGTGATGCTAACCTGTATGTACAATTCCAAAGGTGTGCCCATTTGACAGTAACATTTTATTCCCTCTGTCTAGGGAATTTCCACCTGTGTATTGTGTGTATGTCTGGGCCCACATTCATCCCATGTACATCTTTTAGATGGTGACAGATATTACATCTGAACAATTTGTATGGATTACTGCCGGATTGGGTCTTGCTGGGATGCATTGTGTTTGGCACTGCAGTTGTTAGAACTTGGCCCTGTCAGCAACAGTACTAGCCATAGGCCACCGGGACACAACCATCCCTGCCTACATGCTGAGCACTTTCACACCCTGTGCAACACACAACCTAACACACAGAGCCCTGCATATTGTACATATGCAACAATCTATTCTGCTAATTTGGCCAGCTCAGGTAATCTGTGCTCCACTGTTATTATACCCACACGTACATGTTACTACATTTCTACATAGGATTGTGGGGGGGGGGGGCATACCTGACAACTGTAAACATTTGCTATGACTGTACTGGTATTTCAGGTACTCTGTTGGCTTCCATTTCGTTTTGTATTCTGACCTATCATGCAGACTAGAGGCATATCAGTGTAGTAACGATCTTAGGTTTTATTGACCTACATTTCACTTTCAGACTTCTTAACCTTCAGAACTAACATCCAACTGCCTGACCTGTTGTAATCTGTCTGTATATGTCTGGAGGGGGGCTGTTCTCCATTGCCATCAATCGGAGGCCTTAGCAGAGCCTTTCTTTGTGGTCATCTACACCTGTCCTGCTGGCTGAGACTGTTTTTGGGTATGTGAGCCACACTGACATGCATGTGTGTGTCCTATGGACACACATTTGGCCCACTACATGTCCTGCAGTGGTATTTGTCACCTTGTCTAATACTGCCTACTATGTTGACACCAATATTTGTTATGGATTTCATGCTGTCCATATAGGTGTCTACTATCTGCTGCCATCCCATTCAGCCACCCGATTCCTTTGCATGCTCACATCCATACCATAGATACAAGTAATAGAACATACTACTCCATTCAGCAATTGATAGGGAGAGTGACTTACCTTGTGGCTGTGACAGTATTGAGGATGCTGCTGGAGGGCTGATTATGCCGGATGCACATAGTACACTCCCTATGCATGGTTAAGCACAGGTAGTGTCATGTTTGGCATCCCTTTTACTGTATGTGCGAGTCAGAGAGAGGTGTCATTTCCTGGGTTCCTACCGTGTCAGTGTATGTGCTATGCGCTGCCTATTTGCTATAGCCTGGGCATACTTGCCACACCTGCTTCTGCCTACAGGGCAGGTTCAGGTTGTTCCTCCTCCGAGTCACTCTGTGCCTGTGCTGGCCTTGGCAATGTTGGGGGGCTGTGTGGCCCTGCCCCTGCTGTTCCTGCTGCAGCTGTTTCCGCAGGATCATATTGTGTAGCATGGCACCTACAATGACAATTTGGGTACATGTAGCTGGAGAGTACTGCAAGGTTCCACCAGATATGTCCAGGCACCGGAACCAAGACTTGAGCATCCAAAACACATGCTCTATTATCATTCTCGTTTGTGCATGTGCCTCATTATAGAGTTCTTGTTTGGGTGTGTGTGCATTTTTGATGGGTGTCATCAGCCACGGCTCCAGTGCGTAACCAGCATCCCCCACTAGGTGGCCATATGGGATGTCCCCACTGGCAAATCTTTGGTACAGCTGCGTCATATGCCAGATGTGGGAGTTGTGATAGCTTCCAGGGCTGCTAGCACACACATTCATTATAATACCCTAGGCGTCACACATGACCTGGCAGTTGATGGAGGGGATGCCCTTGTGGTTTATGTAGACTTTACCCCACTTGCCAGGTGGTGCTTTGATGTGTATGTGAGTGCAGTCTATAGCACCCACTACCTCTGGGTATTCTGCTGTTTGGTGGAAGAGAAGCATATTGCTGGTCAATGCCTCACGGGTGTTGTGGAAATATATGTGCTCACCGGCATGTGCTGACATGGCATCCAGGAACTGATTGAGTACCCTGGATGCTGATGTCAGTGAGATCCCCATGATATCCCCAGTTGGCCTTTGGAATGTACCTGTGGCTAGCATTCTTAAGTCCACACATACTTTGGTATCCACTGGGATGGGTTCCCCTCTGTTGTTTCTGTGTGTGAGGTGTGGCTGGCACAGCTCAACTATTTGCTGTAGGAGGTCCCTGTCCACCCTATAGTACTCCACTATCTCCAGCTCATGTAGCCCCTGGTAGGTTACCCTGGGTCTGTATACTCTTCTCCTTCTCCTCACTGTGGGTTGGTCATCAGCATTCTTATCCTCACCACCCTCAGCCTCTTCCTCATATGAATTTATGAGAGTGAAAGCAGCCCCTATCATTTTGTTGGTTTTGTTAGGTAAAATTTCTCCATTTGTGTACACCGGTGGTGTACAGTTTGTGGGAAAAAACAGAGGGAAAGGTGTTTGCAGAGTTTAAAGTAGTGTGCTGGGCTGCTGCATGTGTAATTGGCTGATTCTGATGCATTTCACCTGCCAGCTGTGCTAGTTCTCCTTGATTATCTTCCTACTGCTGTTTTCCCGTCCCATTGCCTTCCTGTTTTAGCCCTGAGGCACACCACACAAACCCAGTGCTCAGATGTAAATGGAGCTGCTATTTACTGGTTTATTTATATATTTTTTTTTGTTTAAATCCTGGTGCACGGTGCGCATATCCATTTAGGCAATGTAAATACTGCTAGGCAGCTTCAGACACACCCTCTTCCTTAGCTGTACTTAGCTAAGGGCAAACACGGGCCACAGAGCTCCAATAAGCTTACAGCTTGCATGACACCCCCCCCCTTATGAAGTCATCTAGCTCTTAGGCTTACACCATGGTATTACTACACCTACACGGTTGGGTGCAAGCTAGCAATGAGGGGAAATCTGTGATTCAGTATCATTGTCCTCATTTGCATAGGATTGACTGCTAAGGCATGGTTACAAAACCGACACTCAGCCTTCCTTCCCCCTTAGCAACCACTATTCCATGGTCTTGTTGTGTTATGCATGCCATGGACTATTATGGCAAAATTATGATTTTGGTTTAAAAACTTATTTTCAGCTTTTTTTTATTATTTTTGGGCCAATCCCGTTTGCTGCCCTATGCTTAAACGGTCAAAATCGGCCAATTTTTTTTTTATAATTTTGCAACTAATTTTCATGCCTCTGGCTATATATTTGGCCTTTGGCATGCTTAACCATTCTAATACATGCATTTTTATGAGCTGTCATGCCTCCGTTTTGTAGTTTGCAGAAATGTATTCAGCTACTGGCTGAATACATTTCTGCAGTCTAAACTATTCCTGCACAGACACCTGCCTGTTTCCTGGATCGCTAAGTCACCTCATTTGCATGGTTTTCACCAGCAAATGAAATAATTAGCATACAGGGGCTGTGTCCATGCAGGAATAGTGCAGGAGAGCTTGTGCACATCCCAGGAGCTCATTCCTGGATCGCACGTCAGCCATATTGCCTGCAGCAGCTCTTGCACTACTCCTGCACGCCGTGCAGAGCTTGTTGAATCCTGGGGACAGTATGTATAAAGAAATGTATGACTGGCAAAAAATGGTGTTTATGGAAGTAACGAATGAGTGGCTAGAAAGAGGAATTAAGTATAAAGAAATTTGCACAGGTGTGATAACGTTTATATTAAAGAAAGGAAATAAAGATGAAATAAAAAACTGGAGACCAATTACACTGAATAACACAGATTATAACATTTTCATGAGAATAGTTACTAAAAGACTACAATGTAAAATAGAAAGATTATATAATAAGACTTTATTTGGGAGAAAAGGAAAGGGGAATCAAGACCTATTGTGGATAATAAGGGAAGTAATTGATATTAACAGAAAAGTAGAAACAAAAATTATAATAGGTGATGTTAGTAAGATATATAATATTCACACTAGTAAAGCGACAAACCAACAAAATTAAGTGGAGCAAAAAACAAATAACAAAAAATAACTATGCAATCGACCTCCACGCCACAAAAAATCCACAAGGTAACCACTGGAAACCAAATTAATGAATACTCCAAAAGACCTTTATTCAATGTCCAAAAACAATTTAAAATCTTCAAGTGCTGTTGTCCCTACACACTCTTCAGAACAATCAATTCATTGGAACTCATCCTTTTTATACTAAATCATTCAATTGTCTAATTAAAGTCCACCTCCTTAAAAACAAGTAGAGACTGCACCCTTATTTATACAAACTTTTAAAAAACATGAAAACAGTATATGTGTATGAGTATATATGAATATATGAACAAATTGTTTAAAATATTAAATTACACATTATTTAACCTCTCTTGATAGATGGCAATGACAATACTATACAACATACTAAAACTTACTATAAACATATATTATAAAAACTGTAAAAATGTCTTAGCTAATCACATACAACATATGCCTGCCCATATGAAATGACCCTTCCATTACTTACAACAATTAAATACAGTAAAAAAAATTACCTTAATCCAAAAATACTTTCCCTATATATTTTTTACAAATCTTTTACAAATATTTTTTACTTGTACATTACAATAATAAGGCCTTCCTCTTTAAAATAGGGAGCAGGGATAAATGATCATTTTCCGGAGAATTTACTGCATTTAATCTTATCTGCCATTGTAATTCTTTTAGTTATAGTACTAGTTCCCACCATCCACCTCTAGGGTTGTTAGATACAACCTCTAGTATGCCAAACTTGAAGCTGGTAAAGTCCTGACATTCTAAACTGTGCCTAAACAAGGCATTATTATTTGCTTTTTGTATAGATACAGATGTTCGTATATTCTCTTTCTTAACTGTCTTTCCATTTTGCCCACATAATAGTGACCACACCTCTCGCACGCTGCAATATAAATTATGCCCCTAGTATTACAATTACCCTTTTGCAATTTAATCTCAAAAGGTATTTCTTGAAGAACAAGAATTTATTCATTTAAAATATAGGGACATTGTCTACAAGCTCCACAACTATTTGTTCCCATAGAAACAATTGGGGTCCTTACAAGACTGTGTTCAAAGAATAACTTACAATTTCTATCAGTTCTATAAATGAACTGTGGTTCCATACCCACAGAGACAAATCAGTGTTATATACATATACAAAGAACATTTCAGAAGAGACTGACTTATTCATCTTAATTTTAGAAGCTGGTCTTTTTTAAAATAAAAGTTTTTCAGATTGCTAAGTATGTAGGCCCACTATTTTCATTACAATACACATAAATAGGGTGCACACTGGTAAAATCATTTTGTACAAATGTATGTATGTATGTATGCATGCAGTTATGTTTTATTTGCTTTCATTCTGACCTTTTTGGAAAGTAAGTTTATCAACATTTGTGGAAAATTAATCAGCAAAAGTATCTGTAGTCTTAGTGAAACCTCAGACAGAATGGGTTTGTATTTGAAATAGAATTTCCCCAAACATGTCACTAATCCCCATCTAGAAGGTAGCTGGACTGGTACACTTGTTATTTTGAAGGGAAGCATGGTACATTTGCATAGGTTGTCTTATTTCATACCAATACTTGTTATATAAGAATTAATTATTCTCAAGGTATATTTCATTTTTATATAGTTGTCAAGATGCAGCTCTTTTAGCCATTAGTTTCTTGACAGACATTTAATCCATGCCAACAATGAAAATTTTGCCCTAAAATCATTATTAGGGACATATATGTCCAGTAGGCTGAGTTGGATCTTATTAAATAAATTAGTTGCTTGCAGTAACATGGAAGTATTATTTACAAAACATCAGTCTCTGGTATCTAATGATTTACCTAAGCTATTTAGTCATATCTTTCTCAAACTCCTAACAGTTTTGGTGCTAGTTAGGGCATTATTGCATCCAATGCTACTATGTAATCATAATGGGAAAGTGGAAACTGAAAAATGCTTGGGATCCTCAAAGATTAAGCATAATGACTATTCATTTTGCATTTACTTGTACTACCTGTTGCAGTCATAAGGTCAATATAGGTTGTATTATTTATCATCTGATGATACTGACCCTATCCACTGCTGTTCTGTCATGAAATAATCGAATCACTGTAATGACTAATTCACTACTTATGCCTGCTTCATTCCAGCTAAGAATTCTGTTAATTCATCAATGAGATTTTCTAATTTCAGATGGATAGATTTCACAGTTAAGTGGATAAATCAACCAACATGTTACATTATAAGTAGTGCTTTCCTACTTCATCTTACTGTAGGCTGTCATACAGTTATATGATAACTAATCATAACAGAAATCTGTAAACCTGCAGCCTTTTTGCAGTGCAGTTTTTCTGTAGAAGGTATACCCTTTGTTACAAATCTCATTGTCTTTTTAAGTAGGATTTAAGGCATGACTCCAATATAGAGAGTATGTGCAAGTTCATGATTAGTAGCCACAAGTAAAATTCTGTAATTTTGTTGTAATAGCCATGTGTATTAAGAACAGTAATGTATTTCCTAACTGTTCAAAAAAACAAAATAAAGCCAACAACTAAATGGTGGTCTGAAACAACAGAGAAAATCCAAACTAAGTAAAACAGGCCAACCACCATGGCTAAAAGCATATAAAACTTTATTAAACAAATTTTGTTTAATAAAGTTTTATATGTTTTTAGCCAAGGTGGTTGGTCTGTTTTACCTCATTTGGATTTCCTAACTGTTGTTTTGAAGAGTGCCTTACTTATATGTGTTTCTGGTTATGGCTGTAGACACTGTATTTGTACCTCCCAGGTAAGTTACATGTGTATCTTCTCTACAGCATATATATGTTTGCTATGTTATTATATAAATGCAGATATAAGAGCAATACCTTTCTGATCTGCTCTGATTATACCATATGTGCCCACATTAAAAGGAACAATTATTTCAAACAGAAGGTACATTGAAATTATACTTTTAGTCTCAATTTTTGCATCAGTAATGCAAGAAAGAGGGCACTGGAGGTTATTGAGTTTCAGTGATATAACATTCCAGTTAGAGAAGTGCTAAAGGCAAATTCTGGGCAAGGACAATTAAGGAGATACAGACTGATCTGGTATATGCTGACAATGTAAGAAAGAAGCCTAAAATAGTAAAATGGTGCAAGACAAATTGATAATTTGTTGCTAGAACCATGACTGCCTGACCTATAAGTGAAACTACTCATGAGAGTGAAAGGAAGTAGTCACTCCTGTGACCATGTGGTAGAGTGTCTGCAAATTTTAAATTATGGTCAGAGACACATGATCCCATTGAGCTACCAAGAGTCAGAAAGCATATGTTTTCCAATGATCTGCTGAGGAACACCTGGTAGAGGCTATGCTACAAGTGTGAATGCAGAGGGACAGGCAATCTTAATGTTTGTGGCTGCTAACAGGATATATACTATGCATTAAGAATGAGTTCTTTATGTATGCCTTTAGATGTAAAAAAAATATGCTATTCCTGGAAATTCATAAAGAAGTGTGTACACGTAGTGCTAAGCCTACACTCTTGGCCATTTTTACACAACAAGCAGCAGTGCTCATTGAATATTCAAGATGCCAAGCAAACCTACATGTCAAGCAGCACCTGTTCCTTGCCAGACTACCAGCTAGTAGCCATTTTGAGGTGCAAATAGGCTCAAGCACTCAATATAACAGATTGTAAGTAAGCTTAATCTAAGTAAGTGAGCACTCGCAGACAGCACAATATAAGGTAAGGCAACTTAAAGTACATAATTAAGAGGCAGGGGAGCTTAATGAGGACAGTGTAATCATATATAAATAGATTACTGTACAAACACACTAATTATAATTTTAGATGACTATAGAAGTAATCATGGCCACTCAGGAACTCCACGTGATTTAAAAAAATGAAATGTTGACAAAAGGAGATGAGGAGGACATAGGTATAGTGTAACAAAGTGAGCAAAGTTCATAACTAATAGGTAATGAGAGGTGAGATAATAGTTGCCAAGAAAAGTAGATACAATAAAGGACATTGCATATACTGCAGGTAGTGCACAGTTATGGAACTTCCCAGGCATTGTCATGTATATTGTGAAAGTAAACAAAGGCAATTATTTAAACAGAAATGTGTTGATGTTTGAACACACATACAGCTTAAATAACTTTAACCCTTTCCTTGACGTATATATATTAAAGAAACAGTAATGAAGTTGTAGTGGCAATGTACACAAGCAAAAATGGGAACATATTGAACAGAATAATACAAATCTGTAAAATCTCTCCAATAATAGCAGTAATAGTGGAAACAATCAGATGTGGCAGCAACCTGCATGTTTTGGATAGTATTTATGTATTGCAATCCATAAGGACCTAACATATATACAGAACTGTCACTTTGAACCGCATTTCAAAAGAAGACTGTGCTGCTATCCATGTTTATAGATTTCTAACGAACAAATATGAAATGTACATAGCTACAAATTGAGGGACATTTAGTAACATGCACATTCATCAAGACAAAACTCATGTGTAGTCACTCCTTTGACAACTGGGTTTTCTGTTTAAGAATGTCAGCATATGCCTATGCATATAATGTAGCTATGTGTGATAGGAAGAACACACAATGATAGTTATCAACTACTCACCACAATACAACAATAAAGTATAATAACACAAGTTCTCAAACTTTGTGACCACTTTGCAGCATGATACACATCAGTAACCAATGAATAAGCCATTTTAGCTTTTAATCATGTATTGTGAACAAAATATTAAATGGCATATGTAAATGTCTCCATTAAGTCATAGATTAAATAACATTACTTTCGGGGTAGTAAATCATCCATGTAAGTGTTGTCTGACATACTCAATAGTTACATATTGCCAGACTTAAACACCTGCCTGTGGTCATACCTCACACAGGTGTATTTCAAACATGGACACCACAGAAATAATCATATCTGATGTGTCATATATTGTGATGGAAAGGTTATAGTTTCCCCAACATGGCCTCAAAAATGTGACCCAGTTAGTGTACCATATCAGTACTGTTTAAGGGAAGCCACTCCTGTCACTATTGTCTGACAGATACATTATCAGATTCAAACCCCTGCCTCTCAAGCTCCACAAGCTACAGAGTTGTGTACTGCCTACTTCTGCCACAGCAGAGTTTAATGTAGAGCTGTCAGAAAGGACACACGTCAAGGTATGAACTGTGATGTTTTTGATGGTCATATATCCACTAAGGTTTCTATTGATGAATCAAAAGGCTTTAGCCATGTTATTCACACAACTAAGAGTTAGCTATGTTATCTATATTGGGTAAGCAACTCTTGTTCCTCAGCATTGTTTTGCACATACACATTACTAAATTCCAGCAACTGCCTAAATCTACAAACTATAGAAATCAATATTAACTGCTTGTGCCACAGAAAAAGTCTTACCACAAGGGTCATAGAACACCTATTTGAAGTGATGAAATTATCAATGTGTTGAAAGGCTTATGTTAGGCCTAAAAGGATGAAAGCAGTTTGTGGGAATATTGGATAATGCAGTTTTCTATGTAACTACTCTCTTATTATGCTGATCTTTGCTGGATCTGAACAGCTATTTATGTAAGTCCACAATCTACAGAACTGTATATTAACTGCACATGCCACATGTGAGTTTTACTGTAAGTGTGAGGCAGAGCTTTTTTAAAGACATGGCATCATTATTATATTGCAAAACATACATGTGGCTTAAACTGAGGGGAAGAGTAGTATGACTTCTCTCCCTGTATCAATATCTCACAAGAAGGACATGGTCATGTGATATATATTTACATACACATTTATCAAGGCAACATGCATATGTAGTCACCCCCTTGACAACTGGGTTTTGTGTTTAGGAATGTTGGCATATGTATAGACCCATGTGTCTGATAATCTGGTCATCCTTGTGAATGTATTAAAACAGGCTCATAATTTTTAGAGAATGCCATATTCAAACACCTGCCTAGCTATTTCCACAAGCTAGAGGGCATTGCATCAATTGCTGGTGTCACAGGAAAATCTTGCTAGAATGGTGAGATGAAACACACTTCAATATATGGCCTCATCAGTGTTTAGCAAAGCAGATATCTGAACTAAAAGTGATGTGAGAGCCCTCTTCTGGTGTAAATCCACACATCAGATCTGTAGGTGAATCTATTCCTATCTAGAGCTAGAGTCACACAGAAACTGATGCAAGCGAGTCAAGGGAGAAATTACTGTTACAAGCACCTTACTGTCTAATTATACAATCTAGAGAACATTGTATTCACTTTCGGCTCCAAGGGAAAAATCTTACTACACGTGTGAGATAAAGTACAGTTCAATGGATAGCCTTATCAGTGTTTAGCAAAGCAGATGTCTGGGCTAAATGGGACTTAGATTTGTGGGAGAGCCCTCTTTTGGTATAAATCTGCACATCAGATTGTAGGTGAAATGATTCTTACCTACATCTTGACACACACACACACACACACACACACACACACACACACACACACACACACACACACACACACACACACACACACACACAGGATTTGAATACATACTCACCTAATTACACAATCCAGAGTACATTGTATCCACTTTTCAGTACCATGGCTGAAGTTTTACTACTAGGCTGAGCTAAAGCACATTTTAATGGATGGCCTTACTGGTGTATAGCAAAGAAGATGCCTGTGGTAAAAAGGACTGAAAGTGATGTGAGAGACCCCTCCTGGTGTAAATCTATAGATCATATCTGTGTGAGAATCCATTCCTATCTAGATCTAGATTTATACATGTACTGATACAAGTTAGTAATTTACTGGATTTGAACATCTACCTATCTAAGTGCACAAGCTAGAATACATTTCACCAAATGCAAGAACCACCGGAGAAATCTGACTACAAGTGTGAGATACTGCAAATTTCAAATGATTATGTCATCAGTGTGCTGAAGAGAAGATATTTGGGCTAAAGGGAAAAAAATTGATGGAGGAGCCATCTTCCTGTATAAATGTTACTCCTAAGTGAAAGTAAGTGTACATGTTGGATCTGTGGGCAAAGCTATTCCTACCTAGTACTGGACGGACACACACACACACACACACACACACACACACACACACACACACACACACACACACACACACACACACCCATGCATGCGCGCACACACACACACACACACACACACACACACACACACACACACACACACACACACACACACACACACACACACACACACACACACACACACAGTCACTACTGGATTCAAACACCTACCTATCTAATTACACAAGCTAGAGTACATTATGTCATCTAACAGCACTCCCACAAGAAGTCTGCCAAGTCTCCCACCCCCTCTCTTTCTCTCTCACAGGGTACAATGGAGTTACAGGGTTCACTGGAAATATCCCTAAACCATACACACAGCAAGCTAATCCAAAAGGATGTCCGAGTCCACTCAATCCACTGACCATTTATTTAGGACAAACTGTATACCACCTCTGTCCTTGTGCTTTAAGTTGACTCGAAATACCCCTAAACATACACACAGCAGGCTCATCCAAAGCCAGTCTGAGTCCATTCAATCTACCCACCATTTATTTAAGACAAACTTTGTACCACCTCAGTCCTTACACTTTAAGTGTTAGGGCATCTAGTCTTTTCTCTATATATTTTAGCCTGCACAGTGACTATTCTGAAGATAAGTGTTTCGGTGCCCTAGTTGGTAAGCAATATCCCTATAGTCTGTAAACCCTACTCCACAGATGTCCTGCTGGTTAATTTTTACTCTCTTCTTCCTAACAGATACTGACATTTACTCAGCTTGCCTTTCTCCATAACACCCTATCTCTACAAACAAACCACATCTGATTAATTTATCTATAAATATCTCAAAACTAAGTATCTAAATTTATGATCAAATACCAAACCAAGAGCAATATATAACTGGCCATATTCTTGCCTCTGTAAAATATCAATTCAAAAAATTAGCAGTGATATCCACCAGGTCCCACTGTTCATAAAAGCACTTCTAATCCCAAAATAAACCAATCACCTAATATCTCTCAACAAAAAAACAGAACCCAAACTCACTTTGCTAAATATGAACTTATAAGTATGTGCAGTAAAATCCATGACATACATTCCCACCTTTCCACATACACTCCTGATGTAGTCATAGCTACTGAAACCTGGTTAAAAAATAAATAAAGGATAATGAGATCCCCCCCCCCCCAGGATACAATATACTCAGGCATAACAGGCAGAACACGTGTGCAGGTAGTGCAGCGAACATCTATAAAAATTCCCTAACCATCACCTTACTCACACAGGAAATACCAAATTTTAACAATGCTAAACTTCTAATAACACTCCTAAAAATTAACAATAGAAAACAAATCTATACATTTAACAGCAATTTAATCTATACATTTAACAGCAATTTATATACCACCAGGGTATAACATTAATACTGCTGAAAACATCTTATAATAGATATCCAAACAAATTAAACATGAAACAATAATACTTGGAGACTTAAATATAGACTGGCAACTCAAGAAATCCACTACCCCACCAAATTCAAAAACTTATACAACTTCAAAAAATAACCACACCCAGTCGAATCAATAAAACTTCAGAGAGATATTCAACATCAGACTGGATTTTTACAAACCAGATAAACTGACAAAAGTACTCTGCCTCTAGTGCAAGTGACCACATACCAACATATGCTATTAGAACTCACCATAAGCTAGATAAACATATTATCTATAATAAAATATAAAAAACAAACAATTTCAGCAAAGATATTTTCAATGAACACTAAAACAATATAATTGAAATGCACTTTCGAACAATGCCACTATATACTGCTGTAGTACAATTCTTACAGACCCTAAATTAACTAGCATGAGTACATAACAAAAGAGTAAAGCTCAATGCCACACCTTGGCTAACTAACAAAAGAAAAAAATCATGATAAAAAGGGACACATTCAGGAAAAATTGGTATACAAATAGAACTCAAAGTACTTTCCAGCAATTTAGACATCTTACTAAGCCTTGCAAAACTCCATGTCAAGCAGGGCAAGCAAAGAAAATATGCCAGCCTACAAGACAAACATCAAAACAAACTAAAACGTTTTTGGTCATTGTGATGCCCCACCACTGGACCAGTAATCAAGGAGCCTCAATCCTCACCACTGGCAACAGTGGTGGAGGTACACTGAGAGGATGACAAGTAAACACACAGTATTTTCTGATGCAGCTCTCTGCATCAAATGCAATTTCCCTTAAGAGCACACAGAGACCACAGTCAATCTGGGGCTGGTTTCTCCCTCTTTCTCCACATTCCCAGTAAGGCTGCCCACTGGCACAGCTATAGAGTTGAAATCTCAACTGAGTGACCAAGCCAAGACCTCCAGCACCCTCTCTGTCCAACCAGTGCATGTGCCTGCCCAAGTAGCTCTCTCTCACACACACACACACACACACACACACACACACACACACACACACACACACACACACACACTTTGAGGTTTGATGTTTGATTTCCATACGTAGACACACATGGGAAAGGCTGGCACAGGTTTACTAGCTATCCTCCCTTCTACCCAGACTATAAGGTAGTTTCAACTGCCACCAGTCAGTCCTTATCAGCTACTTTAAGGCCCTTAACAAAGGGTGTCCAGTCTTACTGTGTAATGTTAATATTAATACAAATGGTAGTACGACCAAGAGCAAGGCTGTTAGGAGTGGCCCACATTGTAACCAAATAAATATGCAAGTACTCTCAGAATTTAAATAGCTCTACAAAGTTCATCCACAATGAAAGGGTTAACTATATTTAATAATAAATAGCAAAGGAACAAGAAAATACTCAGTATATATTTACAATGACCTCAGAGTTTGAAATCACAGGAAATATTTAAAATAACATTGTAGGAGGGTCTCAGATAAATAAAGAAAGCATCTACACTGCAACATATAATCTATGGTTTAATATATTCCTGACTGTATAGAAGAGAATTATACTATTCCCTAGTTAACTTGCTTACACAGCAAGGCATATTATGCGGTGAATGGATCTTGTAGTCATCAAGTCCAAACCAGAATACAGAATGGTGTCTCTCACTAAGAGACTTCCCAAATTAATATCTCAAATATTACTGCTGGGATAACTTGCAGAATGACATAATTGCTTTTAATCTGACTCTTAGTTCCCAGGTCCCAAAACAACCATTGATGGCAGCTGGTAGCATTTAGCAACTACCTGTGAAGATACATAGCCCACAGGTCCTTTGGTAGAAGATGGAAGTCATAAAACAATTTACATTCCTCCACATTTAAAGACAATACAGACAACTTCCCAGCACAGACATTATGTCTCCTTGCTGCCATAAAGTAATTTAATTTCAGCTATTTTTATGAAGTTAGCCTCCTGTATTCCAGTTTTCACTGTCAAAATATATGCATCTAAACAGTTAAAATAGTGCATGTACATTTCTGTTCTTTTCCAGTAGGGCATGTTGTGGTTACATTTTAAGCACAAGCACTTTATAAAATACCTTTTCAACACACACCTAGTTTGATATACACATAACATACTGTTCTAATACATCTGTAACCCAAGCATCTTATATAAATCATGTTGATAGTCACAAATGACATATAATTATTTACAAAAACTCTAGTCACCGCCTTCTTATTACCAGCTCTCTTATATGCCGCTCCTATTCTAACAAACTTAAACAATACTCAGAGAAAGAAACTTGCCTCCTGCTACAATAAAATAGCTAAATTTGCCACCAGTCTCCCTCATAGGACCTATCATTGTCATGGCTTAAAGCAATTAAACTGGTTTGAACTACACAAGTACCTAACATATTCACAACTAACTACAACACACAGACTCATTCATCATCTGGAAAATACCCTGTACTACAAAACTTATTACTGCCCTACTGTTCAACAAGGGACCTTTGTTGTATTAAATTCGTACTACTCACAGATAAGACAAATAATGTTGCAGGAGACTCAATCTACTCCCAATACATTGCTATACTCTGCATTAGTATTCCCAGATAAATAAAACTCTCTGACCATCTCAATAGTTTTAAATTACTGTTTACACATCTTACCCAATCCTGGTCCTGCACATGCTCATCACCAGGTTAAGACTTTGTGTTCACCATACAATACTCTCCAAAATGCTCTCCTTAAACAGAATACTCTCAGCATCTCACTGAAATGACAAAACAAATTTTATACATAACTGCTGGCTGTACAATCCACTAAATTGCATGTGGGATTTCCCTTTAGCAACTTCTACCTCTGTAAAATCTTAGAATGTATAAATGTAGCTATTGTATGTGTATACATGGAAATCAAAATGTAACTTATCTGTGTTTAACTGGAACTAAGTATAATACAATGTAAACAAATTGTAAACAAATTGGAGCTTTTCTCCCCAGGCCACTCAGCAGGTATGTGTCCAAAGGTTCCACACCATTATACATCATTTGCAAGTATGTGTTTGAGTGCAAACATAATTTACAGTATGTAACATTCATGCTGCATCACACTATCATCATGCATCTTGAGTATAACAAGCCATTAAAACAGACACAAGCAACACAAGACAATGACATTACTTTATTTTTATCAAAAGTCTCATTGAAGCACATTACTACAATACTCATTTGCATAAACAATGGCAAAGTATTAGCACATGCATAATTATTTAGGTTCATAGGTAATTATTAGGCTAATGACTCCTCGGGGGCTTTTTTTTAAGTCTTGCCATGCTTCCCAAAGGTGGGAATCAAATCATGTACCTTGTGTTTGTAAGGTAAACACTTTAGCCATTAACCCATGAACATAGGACAGGAATTAGCAGTGGTCCATTGTGCTCCATGCCAAGTTTGCACAAATAAAGAGAATAGTCATAAAAAAGTTTTGATTCAGAGCCATTTCATAGTGGATTTGTGTCATTATATTGTTTAACATGTCTTGATATACATGTCTCATGACCATTGCTGTAAAGTATTCATTATATGGATACTACATAGCCATACCTACACAGCCCTCATATATGCTGACTGACCAGATGTTTAAGGCATGTTGTAGTGTTCCTTATGCAATTCTATTTGTTTCTATCATATCATCAAGTAATAAAGTCACTATATGATAACATGCATCTATGTATCAAATTTCATATACTTCAGAAAATCCATGACAATGATAAACATTTAATCTTACCACTTTCTAAGTGTATAGGAGCAATTGTTATAAATTGCACCTAGTGTACTATAATGGCACCTCATAAATCCTTGCTTTGACCAGATGTCTTGCACTGATACCTTGGAAAATAAGAGCAGGTTTGGTATGATTGTGAATCACATAAAAGGATGAAACAGGGTACTTCTAGTGAAATAACATATGCATCTATAATTTAACAGGTCAGAATTTAATGAGAGACAATAATGTTTGCAATTTTACACCTGATGCTGGACTGAAACTCTTGCCAGTCTGCATCAACAGTCTATAGAAATGATCATTAGCTGATCACACCACAAATGAAGGCAAATATCAAGTGCTAAAACGTAGATTTGGAGGGACTATGAAAACAGTATGAAGCGAGAGAGCATGTGTGCAGCATAATGCATAACAGTAATGACAATTGAAATATCCCATACGGTGCACATTCAACCCTATACTCTGTTCAATATATGATAATAACTGTCTCCTCACTCTGTATCATAGTATCAGTCTGTCTTTCCATAGCGCAACAAGGCTAAACAGAGTATCATGATAGTCAGCAGACTAATGCGACCAAAGGCAGAAATCTCAGCAGTTTTTGCTATAAGACATGAATGATTATTTACCATCAGTTAGAATTGCTGCTTAATGCCAGGCATTGCAAAAATATTGAGGACAAAGAGGGAGAGAGAGAAGGGGTAGAAGAGAGAGAGATAGGGAAAAAGGGAAACAGATAATTTTTTATGGGACATTTCTGGCCATCTTTGTGGTGTGTTACTCTTATGTTTGCTATCATAATGATTCTGTCATGCTCTGTACAGTAACATTTTCACAAATAAGTAGCAAGTAGGGGTAGGATAATGGAACAATGATTAAGACATAAGCAGAATAATGATGGGTTAATAACATATGCAGCCAAGAGCTCCATATATAATATTAATGTAAACAAACATTAAAAATGTTTGACATAATTTGGATGATGGTGGTTGGAGAGTACCACAGCTATCCACTTCTTCACAAAATAACTGTGTACTTGTGCAAATAATCAAATTAATTTGTTTAGTCACCACTTCAGGGGTGAGTAAAAAAACAATGTTATATGGCCAACTGGACCAAATGAATTCCATCAGACACACACAAAGGTGAAGTGGAGAGCTATGTATGAGCCATAACTTTTTTTGTGGAGTAGGTTTCCATTTTATTTATTTATTTTTTTATTTTAGAGAGAGAGAGAGAGAGAGACAGAGGAATGCTGGGAATGTGGGTAGGTGGGAAGGGTAAGATAGGTAGTAGGTGCACACCTACTAGGCATGCAAAACAGGCAGGGATGGTGATGGACATAAAAGGGTGGTAGACACTATGATGTAGGATTGGTATGGGACATCTGCATCTGGCATGAAAACAGTGAGAATCTAGTCCTCACTCTCAGAACTGTCGTCACTGTTTCTTCTCATACACACCTTGGGCAGTGCTGGACAAGGCATCAGCTTAGATATTTGATACAGGAATTTCTCATTTTGTCTGATTTGTGTACCAAAGCCCATCTCCATAATGTTCTCCAATAGCTCTGTCAGCTCTTGATGGGTGATGAAGCTGACATCTCCACTGGCTCCACTAACATTACTTCCAGCAGGTACCACTGCACCAATCTCTGGGGCACAGCTGCATGATACAGTTGGAGTATGTAGTGCAGTTGTGAAGGCAACACTGACAGGTTCTGACCCAGATGTACTGGGTGTCTGTTCTGCTTGTGGTGGTGCCACCGCAGCCACTTGTGGAGGTATGATGGCCTGAACTGCAGGGGTCAGTTCCCTTCCTTCGATGGTAATTACCTGTGTTGCAGCAGAAATTATGCAAAAAAAAAAAAAAAGAGTGAGAGAGATTTGGTGCAGGGAGAAAATAGTCAATTCCATGTCATTTTAATATTTTAAAATATATCCAAATTTACACAAATGGTGGTCTTTGATACATTGAAATATAAATGTTAAGTCATTAATGTCATAAAACACATCAAGCTCATAGGTTCACAGGTTCATAGGTTGGTATCAGGCTATTGGCCCTAGGGCCTATACAGGCCTACCCATAACAATTCCCTGGCTATTTCTTCCCACAGTATTTACTTCCCTGGACCCCTGTCTAGCAGGGCAACTGATATGATCTCAGGGGTGAATTTCCTTTCTCCCTTCCAATCATCAAGGTTCCTTTTGAAGAGGGCCAAAGAGGCGCTCTGCTTGACATGTATGGGCAGTCTATTCCAGAGTCTGGGGAGTCTCTGGGTCAGGAACCTATCCCTCCAGCATGTTTTGTTCATTGTGATGACAAGGTTTAGATCTATGGATCATGTGTCTTTGAGGGAGGGGTATTTCTTTAAGTGTAGCTTGTCCAACAGCTCTGGGTTTGACATGGCCTTATATGTTAAGCAGAGATCACCTCTGAGTAGACGATATGCGACAGAGTATAGGTGGAGTTTTTTGAGACGGTCAGCATGGGGCATCTGCTTTAGGCCTGTGATTCTTTTAGTGAGGTATTTCTGTGGCCTTTCCAGTTGTTTAAGATGTCTTGAGAGGTACATACCAAATGGGGCATTGTATTCTATAATGGATCTAATGAGGGATGAGTACAGTGGGACAATGACCTCCTTTTTTTCTGGATGAAAAGCCCTTAGTGATGAGGTGTGCCACATAGAAGGATTTCCTGACTGTTGTGGTGATGTGGTTATCGAAGGTGAGACCACTGTCCACCTGTGCCCCTAAGTCTCTTATCACACTTTCAATGTTTAGTGTACTGCCACCTATGTGACAATTCATGGGTACATGTTTTTTCCCAAAGGGGATAACTATACATTTATTGGCATTGAGCTTGAGCCCATGGCTTTGGCACCAAACATCTGTTTTTGTAAGGCCCTTTTGTAGAATATTCACATAATTTGGGGATTCAATAATGGCTCCCAGTTTGCAGTCATCTGCGAACTTTGTTAGCCAGAGTCCCTTAGTGTTGGCCTGTACATCAGAGAATTAGATGCTAAACAAGAGCGGTCTCAGGACTGAATCCTGAGGTACTCCACTTGTCACTTGTCTGGAGCTAGATTTGGAGTCAGCTACTTTTACAGTGTGAGTTCTGTCGGTAATCCAGTTGGCAACCCATCGAGTGACATAGGGATTAATGCCCAGCTCAGTAAGCTTATCTATGATTCCAGAGTGGGGAATGGTGTTGAAGGCCTTGGCGAGGTCTAGATAGGCTGTGTGGACCACCTTACCCTTGTCCACAGCTCTGGAGACTGATTCAAAGAAGTCAATCAGGTTCAGGAGACAAGGTCGGCCCTTCACGAACCCAAACTGCATGGGTCCAGTGTTTGAAGGTTGCCAATGTCTTTGTTTATAGGTTCCATGATAATATGTTCCATGGCCTTGCAGATCAGGCTCATCAGACTGATGGGGCAGAAGGTTCTGGGATCCAAGGTGGATCCCCCCCTTGTGGAGTGGGATAACTGTAGCTGTTCGCCACTCAGTGGGCACGAAGCCTGAGGTGAGGCTATGATTAAACATGACACTTAAGTGAGATGCCAGTTCATTTTGTAGTTCATGTAGTACACATCTTGGGATGTTGTCTGGTCCCATGGATGCTGTATTCTTAGATTTGGAGAGTGCATTTTTTACCTGTATGGCCGTTATTACTGAAATTTGGCAGTCTTTCGGTTGAGATGTGCCTTTAGTGGGTGGGGGGTGAAGTTTGCACTGACTCGATCTGCCAGGATATTGGCACTATCCTTGGGATCAGTATATTTAATGCCATTCTGTTGTAGCTCAGAGCAGATCTGGGCATTGCCATTTAGATTCTTGGCATAGCTATAGAATGCCTTGTGGTTGTCTTTAGAATCCTTGGCAATTTTATTTTCATAACTAGCTTTGGAGGATTTTATGAGGGATCTCTGCTTCTTACTGAGGCTGGTAATGGAGTTTTTTGCATCCTGGGATTTTCCTCTTTTCTGCAACAGTTTCTTCCTTTTGTTGTAAAGTTTGTTTATGGCAAAGGACCACCAGATTGGCTTCCTTTTTTTGGAGGAGAGCATCTTGGTTCTATTGGGAATGGCATGATTCATGCACAAGTGGATGTGCTTGTACAGTGCCCTAGTGTAGGAATCAGCAGTCAAACTTTCAGTTCCCATCTGCATGGTTGTCATGAAGTTTGTCACTTCTGACTTGAGTAGCATGAAGTTGGCTTTGGAGAAGTTTTTTACAGAGTTTCCTTACTGAGGGGTGGGGGTGGGATGTGGATGTCAAGGGTGATTAGCTTATGGTCAGACCTGACCAATGAGGGGGTGACCATAGGTGTGAAGCATTGATTTCCCATGTTGGTAATGACCAGGTCTGGGATATTGGAGCCCCTGGTTGGACTAAGGATTAGTTGATCCAGGGCATTGGAATTTATGAATTCCAAGAACCGTTGGGCAAATGTGTTGGTACATGAGTAGTTTTCCCAGTTAATGGCAGGGTAGTTGGAATCACCCGGCATTAGGGTGTTTGGTTGTATCTTAATATTTTCCAGTATGTTTAGAAAGGTGTAGTGAGAATCTTGGTGCATGGTGGGGGATCTGTAGCAAGCTACAATTTGGACTACAGTCTTACCTAGTGTTAGTTGCACCTGGAGAAATTCAGATGCATTGTGTTGGGCAACTAGCCTGGCATTGTGAATATCCTTCGTGCATATAGACATTCCTCCACCTTTAGTGCTTCGGTCCTGGTTTGATGGCCGAAAAGTGTGGTAAGAGTTGTAGCCTGATATTGCAGGGGTGCTTTCTGGAGCCTTGAACCAGGTCTCAGTTACTGCACAGATATCGATGTTCTCCATTTTTAGGAGTGTTTAGAGAGAGTACATTTTGAGGTTTAGACTTCTAGCATTGAGTAGCATTACCTTCAGATTTTGCATGCTTGTACCTGTTAAGGTGGCCATTTTGTCCTTTGAACTTTGCCTAAAAAAGGCACTATAGGGGTGGCAAGAGCCTTAGCCAGTAATTTGAATCCCAGGGGTGACAGGTGCAGACCATTTCTGGCAAAGCATCGTGATCTGTCGATCATGTCATCCCAGGCAGACAGATACTGGATCCCCTTTGAATGATAAAAGAAACTTAGTCAATTGTTGAAATCAATCATTTTGTCCTTATACTGTGGTATCATTCTGGGTGAAGGCAGGATGCTACTCTGGGCTAGGGTCATACCTGCCTGGGCCATGTGATACGAGAGCTCTTCCATGTCTCTTTTCATGTAGCCCAGGGAGGTATGTCTCAAGTCATTCACTCCACCATGGACAATGACAGAGTCATATTTGTACTTGTTGTGGAGTGACTTGAGTGCATGCGTTATGTGGCAGATCCTGGCACCCGACAGGCAGCTGACTGGTAATTTTCTCCTTGTTCAGCCTGGTGAGTGGGACATCAGTGTGCCTGACTATAGAGTCACCTATGACTAAAGTGTTGGGTACACTGTCTTGCCTTAGGGGCTATTGTTGGGTGGCACGCTGGTGTTGTGAGCTATGTGACACTTTGGTTGTGATTGGTGCTTATTTGCGTTTCAGCTTCGGAGGTCCTTGTTGCTTGGGCAGGTCAATGTTAAGGGCCTCCACATATGTGGGTTTAGTGTTGCTATGTGTGGGTGTTGGTGGTGTGGGTTTAGAAGGGCTATGTGTTGCTTGAGGTGTAGCATAGATGTTAATATTCTCCTCTTGACTGTCTAGCACAATCTTGTGTGGAGAGAGCTTTGCTTCCAGTTTGGCTATGTAAGTGCATCTCTTGCAGGTTGTAGTGTTGGGTGGTAGGAGGAGAGGGCTGTCTGTGTACATGAGGCAATTTCTGCATTGCCCCAGTATGCCCAGATTCACTAGGTGGGCAGGAGAAATCACTGGAAGCTGACCCTTGGACATGCCTGGTTTGGTGGGGTTTTTTTTGTAAAGTACAAGAGCTGTTTTCCCTAACCTTAGCAAGGTACTTTGTAATTATAGGCTGTTTAGTACCTACAATTATTTTCTCATTAACAAGGAGAGTTGAGTGCTTGTATCAGTTTAAAACCTGCTGGAAAGCACTAGGAAGTCTTAAAGCAAATGCTAGTCACAGGAATGCTTAAAGGTAAGATGAAAAAAAAAAGGTTTATCCTAAACACTGCAGTGTGTACTAGAGGAGGTAGATGTTAAAGCAGGTAACTTAAGTTTTACCTGTCTAGCAAGTTAAGTTTTAGTGGAGAGTCACTATTTTCAAAACAGCAAGATAAATTGAAAGGGGGTGGTCACTTTCGTATTCTGGTAATATGGAATACAGTAGGATGGCCAATAAATTTGAATAGTTGAAGGGGAGTGATTTCACAAAATGATAATTTTGTGCTTACTCACACAAGCCAGTAAAAACAGAGAGGAAATGAGAAATATGGTCAAATTACCATAAGGGGAAGGCAACTAGAAAGACAGTGGTGTTTAAGAACACTACAGTAACCGGGCTGGAGGGTGGGGAAAAAAGTTCTGCTGACTCACAAGAGACAGAGCTGTGGCCTCTTTTCAAGTTTTAATATGCAGTTAAAAGCAGAATACAAGTAAAACCCAAGGTGAATAAAACAAATCACAGTATTCAAAATAGAAAAAGGCAATAAAGTACAACAAATAAAAAGCAAACTAACCTTTCCCCTCACAGCAAAGTGTAGTAGAGTCTGAGTGAGCCCTTCTAGTAAAGCTCTGAAATGTTTTATTTTACCCCTTAAATAGAAGGTTTAATTCCTAGCTCCACCCCTTCAGTTCACAGATGATTAACCTTAACTGACCTGTTCTTTTGACCTGTACTAATTTCTGCCTGACTCACAAGAGACAGAGCTGTGGTCTCTTTTCAAGTTTTAATATGCACTTAAAAGCAAAATACAAGTAAAACACAGGGTAAATAAAACAAATCACAGTATTCAAAATAGAAAAAGGCAATAAAGTAATACAAAAAATAAAAAACAAACTAACTTTTCCCTCACAGCAAAGTGTAGCAGAGTCTAGGTGAGCCTTTCTAGTAAAAATTGCTATTATAGACATTTGGCAAAAAAGTTTAGTGACTATTGCATGATACATGCATTCCAATCAAAGAAATCCATTTTCAAAGACTGAAATTTTAATGATACTTACCGAGTGCAGAAAATAGATTCTATATATTATTCTGTAATAAAAGCTAACTGATGTGCTTTTTGGAATTGAACTCACAGCTAAGCTGATTTACATGTAACCTAACGTAATGATCAAGAACTATTAGAGCAGCTATGCATGCTTAATATATGTATATTTAAGATATGTCTACTCAGTTTTGTGTGTCTGAAGCTCCTATGAAATGATGCCTTGAAATTCGGTAAAGTTAATTAAATTTCTGATGTGATATGATTTTGCTAGCATTCATTACCTGAGCCATAGTTAACCCATGCCTCCCTGAGGCATGCTAATCATTCCCAATGTGCCTACTAATTCCATTCAATCTATTCAGAAGCCATACAGGAAAAAAACATAATGAAATACTGATTGTCTTGGCAATCCATTATATTGTACTGGCTGGTAGTGGGTCACTATACTTATATAACTCAGGGTTGTTAGCAGTTCTAAATTCTACCTCCCATCAGCTCAGGAGGTCCAGCCTGTGCCTTTTCATAGGTTCATAGGTTCATACTAGGCTATCTGCCCTAGGGCATTTATAAGCCTAGCCAGAATGTGTTTGGCTTTCGCCACCCATTTTAAATTTATTTTGCTATGCCCTTTTTCGAGGTTAGTATACTGTGCCTCTGTCTAACAGTGACACAGAAGTGATACCCGGGGTAAACCTACTATCTCCCATCCACTCATCAAGATTCCTCTTGAAGAGAGTCAATGAGGGACTCTGCCTAACCTGGACTGGGATTTTATTCCAGAGTGAAGGGAGCCTCTGGGTTATGAATCTGTCCCTCCAGCATGTCCTATTTATTTCAGTGCTGAGGTTCAAGTCTCGGCGTGTAGCTCGATGGGATTTGGATTTTCTGAGGTGCAGCATGTCCATTAATTCCGGGTTGGACATGGCTTTATACATCAGGCACAGATCGCCTCTGAACAGGCGGTATGCCACTGAGTAGAGCTGGAGTTTCTTTAACCGGGCAGCATATGGCATCTGTTTGAGCCCTTTGATCCTCTTGGTGAGGTACTTTTGGGGTCTTTCCAGTTGCTGCAGGTGTCTGGTAAGGTACATCCCAAAGGGGCATTGTACTCAATTATGGGCCTGATGAGGGATGAGTAAAGAGGCACAATGACCTCCCCGATCTAGATGTGAATCCCTTCATGATTAGGTGGGCTATATAAAATGTTTTTCTAACCACTTTGGCCACGTGGTTGTCAATTGAGAGATTGCTATCAACTTGGGTCCCCAGGTCCCTAATTACTTCTTCTGTACTTAATGGATTACCACCTATGTGGTAATTTGTGGGCACTTTATTTTTGCCAAAGGGATGACTATACACTTTTTGGCATTTAGCTTGAGGCCATGGCTCTGGCACCAGTTGTCTGTTTCTATGAGGCCCTTTTGGAGGATGCTTGTGTCGGCTGGAGAGTCGATTATGGCGCCCAGTTTGCAGTCATCTGCGAACTTGGTCAGCCACAGTCCTTCCGTGTTGGCCTGTACCTCCGAGAAATATATACCGAACAAGAGAGGTCCCAGGACTGAGCCTTGTGGGACACCACTTGTAACTGGTTTGGAGTCTGACATGGCTCCAGCAATTCTAACCATGCGGGTTCTGTCCTTGAGCCAGTTTGCAATCCATCTAGTGACATAGGGGTTTATATTTAAGCTGGTGAGCTTATCTATAATGCCCGAGTGGGGTATTGTATCGAAGGCTTTTGCGAGGTCCAGATAGGCTGTGTGGACCACCTTCCCCTCGTCAATGGCCTTGGTGACTGTTTCAAAGAAATCAACCAGGTTTAAGAGGCAGCACCACTATAATGGTGACAACATTGTTCACCAGTGTGTGAATTTCATTTGCACTGGTGAAAGCCTTAGCCAAGCTATTCCAACCTTAGTCTTGAACTGAGACCTGGTAGATTCCTCCTCCAGAAGCCTACTACTGCTGTAGTGCTTTACATGGAGTGTAACAAAAATCTTGGACTCCTTCTGAATCTACCTTTGGGCTCTAAATTATGCATCACCTTTATCATCTGCCATGTCTACTCAAAGATATCAGAAAAACGGCATGGAATTGATGTCCACTTCAGATTTCGCATGTACGAGCTTCTGTGCAATGATGGGCAAACTTGCCAACTGCAGTTATACAATAGGAAGCACACAAATGGGCAGACTGAAAATGTGGATATAATTGGCAGAAAGTGCATTGCAGGTGTGAAACATGGTAGTGAAATTTGACCATGTGTGGGGCTAGATGTCTTCAAATATGTTCTACTATGAATTCATTGTTTTTTTTCTGCTGATGATATCTGATTTCATTTGAAATAATATATTGGCACCTCAGGCCATGTTCTCTGATATGTTGAATGGTAATCATACATACACTCTTGTGACAGACAGATATGACATAACATTTTCAACTATGTTGGTAATAATCAGTGTTGTTAATAGATACATTTATATACATTGGGAAATAATGGGTTGGTGGGACACACATTTTACAAACAGTGACTAATAGCATTTGGGAAGTGAGCCCATGACAAAAAGAAAGCTGAACTGCTACATTCTAGCTATTAATTGTTAATGCCACAGGATAACTAACATTTTCAGGTTGTAAGTTGAGGTGTAACCATTTGAACATGACTGGAAATCTAATTCTGACAACCCTGCAAGTGTTGAACTTTGAATTATGTTATCAGACTTATAGTTTGAGGCAATTATGTACTCCTATAAAGAATTTTCATTTGCATTGATTTGAGTGATCACAGTAACACATGTTGAGGAAGGGGCCAAACATACATACGTACTTTATATGGCATACTGTCCAACACACTTACTGCTGTTAATTTTAATGTGCCATGCTTTATTTCAACACATATTGGTAACATTATATATATATATGTAAATGTAGTTTAAATTAGCTATGATAATTGTTATGCTGGACACACATCACACAATGTATTTATAATTTATTTAGCATTCATTATACAGAGTTGTGTTGGAAGTTTTAATCGTCAACTTTTGTTCAATTATTAATACAAAGTCACTGACAATACTTTATTCTGACGCCTCAGTAAAATGTATTTATTTATTTATTTATTTTACATTTGTTGAACGGGCTAGTCTAACTGGATACATGTCCATTTTCAGTAGAGGCCCAGGGAGAAAAGCTCCAACACACACACACACACACACACACACACACACACACACACACACACACACACACACACACACACACACACACACACACAATACAATATAGAATGTTGCAACAGTACAAGCTTAACACAGCTGTTGTTAATAAAAATACAATGCTCATAGTGAGTATAACACAAACAGTAAAGGTAACGTACAAAAAAGTTATTACTATATATATATATATATATATATATATTTATATATATATATATATATATATATATATATATATATATATATATATATATACACAGATTTAAATTGCAATATCATGATCTTTATGGTGCATTAGGATGTCTGTAGTTAGTACAGTAGAGTAAAAGGTGAAGAGTATTCATTGGTATAAAGAAAGAGAGTTTGTCAGGGTTAGTACAAGGGCATAACCAATGTGTACTAAGAAATAGTTTTAGTTTCTGTTTAAAAGGTGTTATTGAGGACAGAGATAAGAGTTCAGTGGGAAGTAGGTTCTAGTGGTTTCCAACAGTATTAGAGAACAGAGAGTCTCCTGCTAAGTTGTTGGATCTGCTAGTACAAATAAGTAGTTTATTTGAGGAGGCTATATTTTTAAGATTGTTGTAAGGGGTAATGAGAGTATTGGTGGGTTGATACAGGGTCTTATCGGCAATAGCAAGCTGGTGAAATAGAAGCTGATTTTGAAACTCTAGCCATCCTAGTTGCTTTATATTAAGACAATGATGAGTTCTAAAAGGAGAGCCAGTGGCAAATCTAGCAATATTATTATAGGAGATTGCCAGTTTGTTGAGGTTGTTTTTTGAAAGATTAGTGAATATAGGTGACGCATAGAATAGAGTGGAGATTAAGTGAGTTCTGGCTATAGCAGTACTGGTTAATTGTGTAAGAAAGGATTTGATTCTATAGAGGGACCCCAGTTTCTTGCTGACTGATTTTATTGTGTTGTTAATATGAGTATCAAAGTTAAGGTTGCTATCTATTGTTATTCCTAAGAGTTTAGTGGTTGGATCAGGAGATATGAGAGTGCCATTATTATATATCAGTGTGAAATAAGCTGGGGTTGACTTTCGGGTTGGAGTGAAAAATAAAAGTTTAGTTTTTTTGGGGTTCAGAAGGAGGCAGTGGTTTAAAAACAATTGTTCTACTGTGTTAAATGCTTTTTGGGTAAGGGACTGTAGTTCAGTTGGAGAAGAGGCTGAACAAATTATAATGGAGTTGTCTGTGTATTGAAAACAGGTGGCTTGAGGAATTGCTGAATGTAGGTCATTAATAAAAATGGAAAATAGGAGTGGGCCTAATATGGAGCCCTGAGGAACACCAAGGGAAATGGGGAGGTGTGTAGATAGATTATTATCCCATAGCACAGCCTGCTGTCTATTGTATAAGTAAGATTTGAACCAATTTATGGTTAGAGGTTCAAGTGAAAGGGATTTCAGTATATTTAAAAGGAGCTGGTGATTAACCATATTGAAAGCTTTAGATAAATCAATAAAGACTGCAGAGGAAAGAATATTGTTGTTATGGTTTTTGTTAATGCAGTCTGTAAAGGATAGCAGGGCAGTGGTAGTACTGTGGAATGGTCTAAAACCATGTTGACAGTTGGCAAGTAAGTTATTTTGGATTAGGTGGTTAAGTATTTGCTTATGGATGCATTTTTCCATTATTTTTGTCAGTGGAGAGAGTAAAGCTCTAGGACGATAGTTTGAAAAGTCGTTAGAGTTCCCACCTTTATGTAGGGGGATAATGTGAGAGATTTTCCAGATGGATGGGATAGTTCCTTCACTTATGGTCCTGTTAATCAGAATGGGAATGGGATAGGCTATGGCTTTAGCTCCTAGATTAAAACAATCTGTATTCCTACCCTGTATTGCTTATTGCACTGAAATGTTGAGCCACAGAGAAAGTTACATAATGGGTGTATTGCTACACTCAAGTACCGTCCAGAGTGCTGACTGAAGCACACCAGTATTAGTCTCATTTGTGCTACTGATGGTCAAATCTTTGCTCATGCCAAGTAAAATTTTGAGGTTTTCCATGAATATTTAACTGTCTTTTACTGCTAGCCACCACCAACACTCAATGCAGTGCAATGCCATGCATCACCCAAAGGCAGAAACTAAAAAAGAAAAAAGAAAAAACTGGAAAAAACATAAAGCAGTGTTCTGATTTACCTAGCTGGTTAACTTCTAAAAGTGAAATGTTGTCAGTAAGAATCACTAATTTCAATGGCAAGTCTAAATATGTAGAAGTGTGAACATAACACATGTGACATTATCCTGAAACATTAACTATTTTAGCAGTGTTTGCCACATGGCAATTTGCATTTGTTGTATATCCTATCATGTCATCACATCATTAAACCCATTGAGGAAGGGGCCACACAGGAATTTACATAAGGTCATGTTGTGCATAGCGTATACAAGTAAAATGTACACCTGGGTTTAGGAACTGTCTCATTGTCATGAGTAATTTTTCATACATATTTAAAAATGTTCTGATTAAGGATCCATATTTCCCAAGTCGCTCTGTTGTTGATTTTACTTCCTCAGACTTTAGTCCATGGCATATGTATTACATCATGCACATACAATGTATGTGGTATTACTATAATCAATACTAAGAATACTGCAGTTGACCTAGAACAAAGTTACAAAGATGAGTATATGTGCTCTACTTTCTGTTTATCATCTACTCTACACCCTTATGTTGTCACAACCCAAACATTAAACATTACAATTGGACTTCAGGTTCAAATACACAACATTGTTACTATGAAAAATAAGTTTAAATGATCCAAAGCTAGATTCAATCCTTACATTATTGGTACTGTTACTGAGACCTTACTGCATTAACATATTGAGCCACAGAATAAGTTATATAACAGGTGCATTTTCTGCACTCAGTACTATCCAAAGTGCTGACTGATGCACAATATCACCAGTTTTATTTGTCCTATTGATGGCATGCCAAATCACATTTTTGAGTTTTTGCCTTGGGAAGTGAAATGCCATTCACTGATAGTTACTGCTGACTATCACTGATACACAATTCCAAACTAAAGGATAAAGCAAAAAAAAAAAAAAAGAAAAAAAGAAAACCGTATCAGTGTGATGATTTCTCATCTCTGTAGTCTTATAACATTAAAATGTTGACATTAAAGATCCATAATTTCAAACTGAAACACTCTGTCTAGAAATTAACTTTTAAACCATGTCATTACCATAAAACATTAAGAATGTCAAAAGTGTTTGCCACATCAACACTGACATTATGAGGTAAGGAAGTAGAGCACATGTACTCATCTTTGTAATTCTAAAACAACATTTAGGGAGCAATACATCCATGTTCTCACACTTGTCATTTGTCCTTTCTCAGCAGAAGTCTGTCTGAATGGGATATTTGTACCTTATACTACTGAAGCATGTCATAGTATAAACAAATGTATGCAATACCAGAGTGTGCTCTTCCCATTATTTTGTAAGCATTGCTCACTTTTGATGAGTTTGTAACCTGATTGCATTACACTTTGCAATAATTGTGAACTTTACCATTTGTACATTTAAGTTGTATCTACAGAAACCTTTTACTCAGAAGTGCAGTTACCTGTTAAACATATTTTCATAAAGGTGGTATAAAGGTTATCTCCTACATCAGTCAATGTAATAAGCTTTGCTGTAAGCCTGTTCTCTCTGACACACCCATTGAAAGTATACATCCGAGTAGCAGGAGCATTACACAGTTAGCTGTACAGTACTAATGAGTCACACTTGCATGCCATTAGCTAGCCGCAGTTCTGAATACTTGCTCTTGTACTGCTAGGGTGTGTGCACAGCATCATGTAAGTCTTCATACCATATTTACCTGCCAGCATGTTCAGGAGATTGAATAATTCAGGAATGATAATGATTTACCAAGTGCTTCAAAACTAATATGCTGCTGTTTGACTGAATTGCTTGCTGCAATTGCACTATATTTGGAAGGACATTATTCCAGTCAAGGTATGTTATGTTGTTTACAATTAATGCTTACAGTTATGATTTTAAGTATGTTTTCCCTAGCGAATTGAGTGATGTCTGCACTTTGCACATTTGTGTTTGTAGTGGCAGTATGACACTTGCTATTGTAATGATCCAAAATTTATTTGGGTTTATAGAAACATTTCTCTGAGGATGTGAACTCATTTCTAATATAAACAAAGTAGCAGTGTTAAAATGGCATGTTTGAAAACATTCTGTGGTAAGCTTATTATATATGCCTGACAAAGCCAACTATTATTCCATTAGAAGTGCTGTGTTGTGCTCTTGTCATGTGTGGTCACTGAGGGGGGATAGGTTATTAGTAAGAGGTCTTGACTTTTTAATTATATAAGTGAGTGCTGTCTGAACTTTGCAATGTTTTTTTTGTATAGACAGTTAACATTCACTGTTATAATGCTCACCAATTTTTGTTACAATCAAAAGTTGTATTCTGCCTACATCCTTAGGATTGTAAATAGATGGTGGAATGCATTATGTTATTTTAGTTTAAAAATGTAATTTCATACACATTTCATTATTGATGTTGTTTTATATTCCAGACATATACAAATTTATTTCCCTTTATTCAGTTCTGTTATTGCTACAGGGTGAGGGATTTTACAATGTGTTAGATGGCTGTATTCATATATAGTAATTATTTACAAGTTTTTAACAATGATGTCTGCATAATGAATATTTATTTTCTGTCACTGTAGATCATCTTGCAAGCATCCAGCCCCTGCTGATTTGACTGATGGCTATTTTTTTTACTTCAGTACAGGGATGTAACATCTAAAATCTCCAGCCACATAAAACTGTATTTTCAGATGCTGAGAATGAGGCTATACTCCAGGCCGTCTAGCAATATGGCTCATACATCTTACTGAAATCATTAGCTGACAAGCCCTTCTGTGACTGTTTCTGGCAGCAGGTGGTTGATGATGTAAATGCCATGGCTATGACTACAAGGCTATCAGATATCAGGCCAGTGATATGATAACAAATGCCATAAAGAGAGCCAGGGCTGCTGCTGGGAACACAGAGGTACTGAGGTGGTCCTGTTACCAGCCCACCACACACTGAAACAGAGGATGTTATGTGATCCTATCTCGCCTACATTCTGACTGATGGGTTCGGAGCCGATCCCTCGGCTCTGACTCGGCACGCTTATGCCAAAGAGCGAAGTCTCTTATTGGCTGAGCTTACTATATCCCAGGATGCACCACTACCAGTCCCCCAGATCTCGTTTGCCGCTAACTAGCAAAGACATGGTCTCGAGCTGGCTGAGCTAAGTAGTGTCTTTTCACTAACTTTTTCTGTCAGAAATTTGCTAATTCTTTAACAAAAAGCTGTTTTAACAGCTACTCTGTGCTGTGTGTGTGTTTTGAAAACTTTTTGTAAGAAAATTTGTGTGTGATTGGTGTTTGTTCCGGTACAGGCTCCCTTCATCCATAGGGCCTTTCCTGTTGGTTAATCCCTTTGAACCTTAGGGGTTCTTGGATTCCTGTATACTTTATTCACTGTTGTATGTCTTCAGTTGGCCTTTATTTTAATTGGCTATCATTGTAAACGGCAAGTTAATCTTGTAGGGTCAGTCTTTCCCAACAAAGTTTTGTCTGTGAGAGAGTACTCAGTTTTCTTATAATGTCTCAGGCTCCTAGGCCTTCGGGCTTCAAAAAATGCACTAAATGTAGTTTTAAAATGTCTATCACGGATGACCACTCTCTGTGTGTATATTGTTTGGGCGCCAAACATTTGCAGGAGTCCTGCAGCGTGTGTCACGCTTTTTCCTCGAGGGTCCTCCAAGAGAGGAAAAATAAGCTTATTTTGAAAGGCCTTATAAAACCCTCTTTTGAAGAAGCTTTAGCATCCTCTCCTTCTCCTGCTAAAAAGAAAAGGGCGTCGGCTCCGACCAGTCCGTCGGACCCGACCGGCAAAAGACATAGGCAGGCTTCTCCTTCGGCTCCAAGGACTTCGGAGCCGAGGGCGGAATGGTCTGCCTCGATGCCTCCAGTCTCGACTCCTCTGGCTTTGGAGCCGATGGCTGGGGCATCGAGAGGCGGGTCACCTTCATCGGCTCCACTGGTCTCGGAGCCGATGAAGGTTGTCCGCTCAGACACTTCCTCCTCGGCACCTAAGTCCTCCTCGGCACCGATGGAAACTAGTTTGGGTATTCCTTCGGCGCCGATAGTCATCGAGTCGCCTCGGAGCCAGTCCCCTAGCCCCTTGGGGCCATTGGAGAGGCCAACTCGAACCCGTTCAGTATCCTCTAGGTCATCGAGGATGTCAGATTCGGACATAGACAGGGTGCTCCAAAGACTGTTCCAGTCCCCAGTCTTTCAAAAATTTGTTTCGGCTCCGACCCAATTGGCTTCGGAGCCGATAGCCCATGCCATTGCCATTCCTCCTCCGACCGCTTCGGCTCCGTCGGAGCAGGTGCTGTTGGAGCCGGTGGAGATCCTAGGGTCGGCTCCGACCCTTACTCCAACCCCGGCCTTCGGGTCCGAGTTTGGCACGCGGACTTCTTCGGCCGGACCCGGGGGTGACGTTTCGGGACCTATGCTGTCGGTTCCGAGCCTCCCTCTCAGTGCTTCGGCTGCGGGACTTCTGTCTGCTATCATGGCTCTGGGGACCGGACACTCCCAGGATTCTGGGGGTCCGGCTTTCAGAGCTATGAGGAGTGCCTTGGCCAAGTCTTCTTCGGCCATCTCTCCGGCTTTACCGGCACCTTCCCTGGGTGTGGAGACTGGGTCTTTGGCAGTTCCCCTGTCTCTAGGCAGCGGAGCCCCAGGGCCTGAGGTTACCCCCACTGGGGGTTCCCCTCCTCCTGAGGGTTCTTCGGAGTTGTCTTCAGAGGAGCCCCCAAGGAAGAGATCATGCAAGAGGAAGCACGTGGACTCCCCCGAGTCTCTTACATCGGACACTGATCTTGATGATGCGGAGGGGTTCCCGAAGTCGTCCTCGGATGATGTCTCATTCGCAGACATTTTAGAGATCCTCAAGCAACGAGGCGGCTGGATATCCAAACCCCCCTCTGCTGATGAGTCAATGCTTCTCAAGGCCTTTGGGGCTCAGCCCTCCGCCTCCTGGGTGTCTCCGCCCTTCGACGAGCTCCTGGATTTGGTTTGTCGGAGGGCGTGGGAACATCCAGATACTGTGGAACCAGTGCCTTCTCGCCCTAACAAATTTTTGTCTGCCCCACCCGAGAAGGAGTTCTTGACAAAAGGCGTGGCTGTAGATGCCATGGTGGTGGCATCTGCTACACAACAGGACGTGGCAGAGGCTTCAACGTCCGTCCATCCTCCTAATAAGGAGTCTAGGAGCATGGACCGGTATGGGAAGCGCACTCTGACTTCAGCGGCCTTTACACTAAGGTCCCTGAATTATTTGGCACATTTTACCAGGCTACAGAGGGATCTGGTCAAGGAGCCGTCAGATTCCCTCTCAGGTAACCTACCTGAGCAGCCAGCCCAGTCGGTTAGCTCTCAGTTGGCTATCCTTACCTCGATTTCTAACTCGTCCATGAGGCTCATTTCATATGCGCGGGCAGAGCGGCAGGCACAGGCGTGGCTCTACGGAGACAAGCCTGGCTCCGTTTGTGTCATTTTGCGGAGGCCTTCAAGTCTTCCTTCGCCGACGCTCCCTTTGATGGGTCCTCTTTGTTTTGACCTAAGGTTAAAGACACTCTTACCCGCTGTGAGCAAGAGGGAAAAACTTTATCTGCCGTAGGTGCACGTTATTCCACTCCCTTTCGGCCTTATCCCAAGGCTAAAGGAGGAGGGAAGATGTGGTTCCGCAAATCACGTAAGTTTTTTCCTCAACAGCAGGAAGATTCCCCTTCCAGAGGCAGAGGACGGGGAAATTTTTCTGGGAGACGCCGTCCCAGAGGCGGCAGAGGGCCCCACAATTCTGGTGACCGCGAGTCCTTTCGTGGCTCTTCAGCCTCCCACACTTCATGAGGGATTGCCCGGCTGTGCTGCTCCGGAGCCAGTCGGGTGCCGTTTTGCCAAGCACCTAAAAGCCTGGGAGTCCATCACTCAGGACAGATGGGTGCTTCGGATTATTGCCGGAGGTTACACCATTCCCTTCACACACTCACCCCCACCGTCCAAAAAAATCCCGGACCCACCACCCAGTCAAAGGGAAATTGCAGCCGCAGAAGCGTCAAAGCTACTAGAAAAAGGAGTCATCCAACCGGTCCCCACAGACCAGATCAGATCCGGAAATTACTCAAGGTTCTCTTTAGTGCCAAAAAAGACAGGGGACCTGAGACCAATATTGGATCTCAGCAAACTAAACCAATCCGTCATGAAATCCAAATTCCGAATGGTCACTTTACAATCCATTCTCCCATTGTTGGAGAAGGATGTTTGGATGTGCTCCATAGATCTCAAGGACGCCTATTATCACATACCGATACATCAGGCGTCCAGGAGGTATCTGCGCTTCAGCCTGGGAGACAGTCATTTCCAATTTTGTGCACTGCCCTTTGGTCTCACCACAGCCCCAGGGTGTTCACCAAGTGTTTGGCAGTAGTGACTGCTCACCTGAGGAGTCTTGGATTCCAAGTGTTTCCCTATCTGGACGACTGGCTCCTGACTGCCACCACCAGGCATCTACTAATGGACAACCTCAAAGCCACCATCTCCCTGGGTGCTACCCTGGGAATTACATTCAATTGGTCAAAGTCTGTCTTGCTGCCCTCTCAGCGCATAAGGTTCATAGGAGCAGAGATAGACTCAAAATTGATGCGCGTCTTTCTTCCTACTGAAAGGATTCAAACTTTACAAGGTCAAGTTCAAGCCCTGCTTTCAAGATCCAAAGCCCCAGCCAGGATGGTCCTGCAACTTTTAGGTTCGATGTCTGCCACGGTTCTCCTAGTTCCACTGGCAAGATTGCACATGAGGATTCTTCAGTGGCTGTTATCGACTCAATGGTCCTTTCAGAATCTCCCCCTCAATCACCCCATTATGATTACAGAAACGTGCAAACGGGACCTCCGCTGGTGGCTTCAGCCATCCAATCTGAATCAGGGAAGACCTTTTGTTATCCCCCCTCCGGTGGCCACCCTGACGACGGATGCCTCCCAGACAGGGTGGGGGGGGGCATTGTCTGGGCAGGTTAGTTCAGGGTTCTTGGCTTCCAGACGAAACCTTTCTCCATATCAATGTATTGGAAATGAGGGCTGTACTTCTGTCCCTACAGGCCCTCCACAAGTTTCTCCCTCAAGGCATTATCGCTATCCACACAGACAACATGTCGGTGGTCTGGTATTTAAACAAACAAGGAGGGACCAGATCTTACCCCCTTTGCAGAGAGGCCATGAGGGTGTGGGAATGGACTGTAGCTACCAACCGTTTCTTGGTAGCGACCCACATTCCAGGGAAATCCAATATATTGGCAGACAGATTAAGCAGGACGATTCTCTCTCCTCACGAGTGGTCCCTGAACGATACAGTAGCAGCTCAGGTTTTCAGAAAATGGGGGACCCCGTGCTGCGACCTATTTGCAACACCACAAAACGCAAAGTGCAAAAGGTTCTTCTCCTTGACTCCACGTCAGGGGGAGGCAGCTATGGATGCTCTGGTCCAACCTTGGCCAACAGGACTACTTTATGCCTTTCCTCCGGTTCCACTTCTCCCCAAAGTCATCCAGAAAGCTTCTCAATTGGGGTCCACAATGATACTAATTGCTCCGCACTGGCCTCGTCAGGTATGGTTTCCCTACCTGAAGAAACATGCTGTGGATGATCCTTGGTTTTTGGATCTAACTCCGGATCTGCTGATTCATCAGTCGGGACGACAACACCAGTCCCTTCACACTTTGAAATTGACAGCTTGGCTCCTCCACTTCCGACTTTAGTCAGAAATC